>NC_059379.1:200000-222500 GCF_019703515.2 Myxocyprinus asiaticus
TCTGCAGTGTTTCTGTCTTCACAACAGAACCGGGTTCACTCATCACTGGATCCAGCGGTTTATCCTCTTCATCTGCTGCGGTGAGTGTTGTGATGGTTCCTGGACACTTCAGATCCTGTGAACTCTGCATCTCTTCAGGTTCTTCTGGTTCTGGATGAGGGTTCATCTGGATCCTGTTGGGCTTCTGCAGCCAGTGATCCAGAGAGTTCTGACTGATGTTCCTCTGTTGATGTTCTGAACATGAATGAGATGCTCGCTTCTGTCGGTCTTCTTCTTCAGTCCTGTTAATAAACACATTTGACCTCAATTCTTTGGCAAAGTGAAATGTTTTAGAGATGTCTGTCAGTGTTTTACCTTCCTGACTCCAGCAGTCTCTGGCGTTTACTGTCTGACATCTCTGATGAAATTCTCTTTTAATATTATTTATAAATATCAATAAGCTTAATAATTACATATGTGAGCAAACAACAAACACAGCAGCGACTGTCACAGTTATTTTTAAGTACACAGTAAGTATTTTTAAGTCACACAGTTCATTTAAGGTTTAGTTATATAGTTTCTTTGTTTTTACTACAGTCGCTTCTATATTGGATTATTAACCACAAATTCGCGCTTTTAAAATGCGAAGTTTAAGCGGAGCAAACACACATGCACAAGAGTACAGAACATCCTTCCTGTTTTTCTGACGTATGTCCCAGTTAACCAATGAGCGTTCGGTGTCTGCGAGAGGGCGGGGCGTAGCTCGCTGTGTGTGTTGGTGACCTGCAGACTGCGTCACATTTGCGCAGAAACTCTGTAAATACGCGTTCAGAACCACGTGACGCCAGTTAAACACCAAGGAGCTGCCCGCATCAGCGCTGTTTGTCTCTGTTCTGTCTCTCTCATTCTGGATGTTTCCCGCACGCGCGTGTCTCTGTGTCCTGTGCGGTTTACCGGCAGCGGGGAAGTCCCGCCTGGCACAGGTGCTGCGGGAACACGCGCAGAGCCGCGGGTGGAAGACGCTGCTCGTGACGTATGACGAACTGATCCCGGCGAGCGACTGGCGCGAGG
This sequence comes from Myxocyprinus asiaticus, assembly GCF_019703515.2. NCBI lineage: Eukaryota > Metazoa > Chordata > Actinopteri > Cypriniformes > Catostomidae > Myxocyprinus > Myxocyprinus asiaticus. Next base: position 201,051 of record NC_059379.1, read on the forward strand.
TGACCCTTTATGACATCATAATTATTATAAATACAATAATGTTACAGCAGAGTGTTGGCAAGCATCAGAAAATACTAGTTTACTATAGTAACACCATGGTTAATTTACGACACAAATATGCTTTTTAAAACCATAGTTTCCAAGTTAACCATATGTTTGACTATATTAAACCTGTAGTAACCATGTAACCATTTTTTGTGGTAAGAACCATTTTAAAAACCACACGTAGATTTCCACAAATTAACCATGATGTTACTATAGTACATCTAGCCATGAATGAATCATATGAATGAATATAATTGAATGACTAGTTTTGGTTTTCCTGTATTATTACTATGGGTTTACCACGGCTGTTATGGTTAAAATATAGTAAAACCATGGTTAATTTTCATAAGGGATGGATAAAAGGTATTGCGAGAGAATGCAAAGCAACATCAGAACATACATTTCCTCGCTGTAGTATTCATATACTCATACTCAAATACTGTACGAATATACTGTAATTATTGTGTTACTCTCAGAGTGAATGGAAGCAGCAGAGAAAGACAGTCGTGATGTGTTTGGAGAGATTCCTGTGTCACACACACACTGAGATGACTGACGACATCTGGACACGCTTTGAGCAGATGCACACGCTGCAGCAGACCGACTCTCAAACACACTCACAGCCACTCGTCATCCTGCTGGACGACAACTTCTACTATCAGAGCATGAGATACGAGATCTACCAGCTGGCCAGAAAGAGTATGTGCCGCTCCTGTCGTTCTGAGATCAGACTGTCAGTGCTGGTGTGTGTGATGGTGTCTCTTCATGTGCTCAGACTCGCTGGGCTTCTGTCAGGTGTTCCTGCGCTGTGAACTGCACGTGTGTCTCCAGAGGAACCAGCAGAGATCTCAGCGTGTTCCTGATGAAGTTCTGCAGCAGATGAGCATCCGTATGGAGCCTCCAGATCCCACCAGAAACTCCTGGGAGCAACAGAGCCTGACGGTGGACAACACGGAGAACATCACAGACGCAGATGTGTATGAGTTTCACTTTTGTTCTGATGGGGAACATGTCAGGGTTGCACAGGGTTTCCAGTTCTGGAAAAGTTACAATTATAGAGTCGCGAGTTCAAATCCAGGGCGTGCTGAGTGACTCCAGTCAGGTCTCCTAAGCAACCAAATTGGCCAGATTGCTAGGGAGGGTAGAGTCACATGGGGTAACCTCCTCGTGGTCGCTATAATGTGGTTCTCACTCTCGGTGGGGCGTGTGGTGAGTTGTGCGTGGATGCCGCGGAGAATAGCGTGAAGCCTCTACACGCACTACGTCTCCGCGCTAACGCGCTCAACAAGCCAGGTGATAAGATGCGCGGATTGACGGTCTCAGACACGGAGGCAACTGAGATTCGTCCTCCGCCACCCGGATTGAGGCGAGTCACTACGCCACCACGAGGACTTAGAAAGGGGGAGAAAAGGGGAGAAAATCCCAAAAAACAAAGTTACAATTATATAATTTTTTCTATTTCTGCTCTAAAACAATTGCTCATCACATGATGATGAAAGTAAATGGCTTCATATCTCTAATGTTTTGAACATCAGTATCAGTTACAGTTGTCAGTATGGACGAGATGTTTGATTTTGTTGGTTTATTCATCTTTGTTTCTCCTGAAGACTGAAGATGATGGACATGTTGGTGTTTGCTCTGGAGAACCCGCTGAGGCCCGTTCAGGATGATTCACAGCAGAAGGTCTGTCTCTTCCTGTCTGAAACAAACATCAGTGTGTCTTCAACAGACTTTTATCAGTCACAACAGTTTTCTCTTTCCACGAAGAGGTCATGACGATGATGATCAATGTGTTTTTAATAACATTCACACTGCAGCTGAATGTGGCCCAAAATCAGTTTTTTGATAGAGTGTAAACTGTGTCTGTTAGAGTAAAAACTATGAACACTGTGTCTCTGTGGTGCTATAAATATTGTTTGTTTTGAGCGACCTGCTTAGACTCCACCCCCCAACATTACTTGACCAATGGCGTGTGTTAGGGGCGGGACTACCAGACTTCTTATAGATCTTATTCACACTAGCAGCATCTTTTTTTAATAGGAATGACAATGAGGCGGTGACAGTCTCTTCAATGGGCTGTACTGCAGTTTAAAGTGTTTTTAGATCGTTCCACGGACAAAACATTGATAAAATATCTGTCCATGATCATTCAGTATACACAGAACTCCAGAGAACATGAGTTGTGGAAAATCAGCTTTATTCCGTGCGTGCCATTGAAGAAACTGTAAGTCTATCCGTCACAGCCTCGTTGTCATTCCCAATAAAAATCAAAGATGGCGCTAGCGTGAATAAGGTCTATGGGGGCATGTTCGGAAAACTGTTTTGAAAACAACTGCAGTTCCGTTTGGTGGCGCAGAGATGACATACTTCAGCTTTAATTATAATGTCCGGTTAGGATCTTTTACACATGCAGGTCAGTTTAGGAGTGTCGTCTGTTCAGATCAATGTCTGATAAGAGACTCATTTAAAAACTGTAACAACTATCAAATCTGATTTGTTTTAGGAAGTAAAGCTTTATTTTCTGTATATAACACCTTTTAAAGTAGTGCTTTACAGATATTCTGTGCTTCTGTTCATCACAACTGTCTGTCTCTCTGAGTTTCAGGAAGCAGACAGACAGATATGTGCATCTAGTGTTCTTCATCAGGCCGATCAGACGTGCAGGCGGATCATTTCTCAGACTGTGACATCAGCACGCGGTACAGAAATCACAGCAAATATCACACGAGTCTTGGACAGTAAATGTGACATTCTGCAGGATTCTGGTTATTTACTGTCGAAATTGTACTCAAAGTTTTATTGAGCAAAGTTAGATGTTTGTGTGTCTGAAGTGTCTTATTGATGATCTCATTGCAGAAAATCAGGCTTCTTCAGTAGTTTTGAAGGCTCTTGCTAAAGAGCTGAATGAGCTGAAGACTCGATTCCTGCGGGAATTAAAGAAAGAAGTTCTTCATCGAGTGTCGGTTTGTCCAGAAGAGCCCGTCAACACAGAGAAACTGCTGATGGACGCGGCGAGAGCGTTTGAGCGAGACACACATGAGATCGTGTCCAAACACAGACGTTTATAACACAACACTTCAGATGTTATTACACATTCACCTCACGACTGATGTATCAAATGATTTTGCCTATCTGAAAGATTTTTGATTGTGTATAATATTTTATGTGGAATATATTTTTGTAAATTCATGTGAAATCCATTTTCACTTATTGAGTCATTAACACTTAATTCTGTTTTTCTTTACAAACACAGAAATGCAGCTCTTCAGAGTAATTAGTGTGGGTTTAATTAACACAGAAGTCTGTTATTTGTGTCACCTAAAGCATTCTTTTATGTCAGTTAACTTTATAAATGACATTACTGTAACAAACGTTTCAAATGTGTCATAATCATTCAGTGGCTTAACTTTTATTACACTTTATGAGTAAAACATCATTATTACTATTGCACATAATTACTGATAATGATTTGAACAAATCATGATGTCATCTTTTCCGGAAATACACAGGCCCCGCCCTCCTGTCACTCTTTGTCCAATCAGTGTCTGACTGCGTGTGATATTTGCATATGTAGAACAGAACGATTATTCCATGTTTAGCAGAGACAGGTCATTTAAATTTAAATGAAAGGGAGAAATGGCAACGAACATTGAAAGGAAGTCCCGCCCTACAGTTAAAAGATCCAATCAGCTTTTAGATACATACATAGATTTCCTGTCAATCAAGGATGCTCATTAGCTATATAATCCGGGACATTTTCGTTTTTTTAGCGTGATATGAGTAAAGAAGCACAATTTATGATTCCATTGTTGTCGGATTTCAGTGCTGATTTTAAATATGTTTTTTGACCGTATTCTTGAACAATCTGGAGATTTTGGTCTTTCCCCATTCAAGTAGATATGAGCTGCACTTATATGCCGCAGCCCGCAGAGTGGACTGACTTACGTTTACACGACAACGATGTACTTAAAACGGAAAAGTTTCGCGTACAGATGACAACGTTGTCAAAACAATCCCTGTTCACACGGATCCGCGAAAACGACTAAAACGCTGTATTATGCATGCCAGGCCAGTAGTTGGCGATGTCACTTTTTAAAGAAACACTTCGCGCCTGCGCACATAAGCATTCTTCCACAGCGCGGTGAATACAAACAATGAAGATGGCGATCACTGGTCGTAGTAGTGACGCAGTAAATCTACACTTTACTGGAGAAGCGTCAATAAACTCAAAATCTTCAGCAGCACAAACACAGTCCTGTAGTCCGCCATTGTAGTTTTGAATGTTTTTTGTTTTGTTTTGTTTTTTAACTGAACAAAGATTACAGGGGATACATATATTACACACACACACACACAAAAACAAACAAAAAAACACTTAAGAAAACAGGAAACTCGAGGTAGAGCAAGGCAATAAAGTACATTTTCAAACAAGATACAGTAAACAGAGATAGTCTACTAAAATAAAATTAATTCACAAAACATCTAAAGCAATGGGAATTAAACATACAATAAATTAATAGAAATAAATAACATGAAACTTAAAAAAAAAAATTGTCATCTTCAGGAAATCAGGAGGTAACTCTTATAATGAAACCATAATTTTTTTAAATCAACAGAGCAGTTTTAACGGCTTTCTTGTTAAAAGGTGAACAAAGAGAGTCATAGAATAACTTTAGATCGACACAGAAAAGCCTAAAATTGTGCTTAGAATCAGTGACTTTACATTTATGGAGATGAAACTGGCCACAGAGAATTAGCAGTTTTAACCTGTCATCCATCTCCTTTGACTCTGAGTCCCAAATCAAAAACAGTACATTCAATATTTCAAAAACAAAAAATTTGTTGTAAGCTGAGAAAATAAGCCAGGCTACTTCTTTCCAGAACTCCTTTGCATAATCACATTCAGAAAACAAGTGTGGTATAGTTTCAATATTAAAGTTGCAGAATGTACATTGTGAAGAGATGTCCAACTTAAACTTAGAAAGAAGAGAGTTACAGGGATAATAATTATGAATAATTTTATAATGAAGTTCTTTCAACTTGTTAGGTAACAGAAATTTATTAATGCCAGTCCATATATTAATAGTAGAAAGAGAAGGATAATTTAATTTCCACTTGAAAAAGTTTTGGGATGACAGCTGATTTTCCTAATAAGGATTCTTCTAATCCAAAAATAGTCACATTTGACATTGGAAAGCTCCAATCCTCCAATGGATAATTGGGGTATTTCACAGACTGATACTCTGTAACTACAGTATGACCTGACCACATGCAACAGTTTAGGTGAAATACAGTTAATAACCCAGTTATAAACTCTAGGTGAGGTATCCACTCCAAAAATGGCAGTAAATTCAGTATAGGAATAAAAGCTGCCATCCTTTTTTTCCATGCAGCACATGCTGATTGTTCCATATAATACTCCTATGAGGGGAACAATTGTGGCAGAAGGCAAGCTTACAGGCTTCCAAGGCTTGCTTATGAAAATTAGCAAGCTTGACCGGAAGTTTGTTGCATTTGAAATCACAGGCCAATAAAAAATTTAACCCTCCACATTTTTCAAAGATCAGTTTAGGAATGTAAAACCACAACAGATTAGGATCAGCATTCAGGCAGCGTTTAATCCAACCAATCTTGAAAACCTGATTGAGAGTACTGAAGTCCAACGCATTCACACCTCCCTCCAAAGTATTTCTTATCAGACTCTTCCTTTTAACATATTCAGTTTTATACTTCCACAAGAATTTAAATAGTATGTCGATAGACGAGCAGGTTTTCAGGTCGACATATAAAGACAAAGCTAGATAAACAATTCTAGAAATGCCTTCAGCTTTAGATATTAAGACACGACCATAGATAGTTAGGTTTCTTCGTAGCCAGCAGTTGAAGACATTCTTTCATTTTTGTGTCCGTTGCGAAAAATTATCTAAAATTCTATCCGCGGGTGATTTACTTATTAAAATGCCCAAATATCTAACAGAAATTTTTACCTCAATATCTTCTATATGACCTTTATCAAGACTAAGGTATAATTTCACTTTTATTTCGATTGATTGTGAGACCAGAAGCATTAGAAAATTAATTTAAAGCATCCAAAATAACAGGGATCTGTTTCTCGTTTTTTAAAAACAGACAGGTGTCATCCGCCAGTTGACTAATTAGAAAAGTGTGTTCCCCTACTAAAATACCCTGAACATCTACACAACGAGTAATACAAATATTGAGAAACTCAGCGACCAACAAAAACAAAAAAGGCGAAAAAGACACCCTTGTCTGATGCCTCTGCTAATCGTAAACCGGGGAGAAACACCATTCACCAAAGATACATTGCTGTAAATATTTTTGTAAAAAGTCTGAACTATTTTAACAAAGGAAGAGCCAAAACCAAACCTACACAAAGATTCAAACATAAACTCATGCTCGACCGTGTCAAAGGCCTTCTAAAATCTAAAAATAAAATAATTGCATTATCATTAATCAATTCCTTATAATCTAAAATATCTAAAACAAGCCAAATATTATTTGCTACACTATATTGCCAAAAGTATTCGCTCACCCATCCAAATAATTGAATTCAGGTGTTCCAATCACTTCCATGGCCACAGGTGTATAAAATGAAGCACCTAGGCATGCAGACTGCTTCTACAAACATTTGTGAAAGAATGGGCCGCTCTCAGGAGCTCAGTGAATTCCAGCATGGTACTGTGATAGGATGCCACCTGTGCAACAAGTCCAGTCATGAAATTTCCTCGCTACTAAATATTCCACAGTCAACTGTCAGTGGTATTATAACAAAGTGGAAGCGATTGGGAATGACAGCAACTCAGCCACGAAGTGGTAGGCCACGTAAAATGACAGAGCGGGGTCAGCGGATGCTGAGGCGCATAGTGCGCAGAGGTCGCCAACTTTCTGCAGAGTCAATCGCTACAGACCTCCAAAGTTCATGTGGCCTTCAGATTAGCTCAAGAACAGTGCGTAGAGAGCTTCATGGAATGGGTTTCCATGGCCGAGCAGCTGCATCCAAGCCATACATCACCAAGTGCAATGCAAAGCGTCGGATGCAGTGGTGTAAAGCACGCCGCCACTGGACTCTAGAGCAGTGGAGACGCGTTCTCTGGAGTGACGAATCACGCTTCTCCATCTGGCAATCTGATGGACGAGTCTGGGTTTGGCGGTTGCCAGGAGAACGGTACTTGTCTGACTGCATTGTGCCAACTGTGAAGTTTGGTGGAGGGGGATTATGGTGTGGGGTTGTTTTTCAGGAGCTGGGCTTGGCCCCTTAGTTCCAGTGAAAGGAACTCTGAATGCTTCAGCATACCAAGAGATTTTGGACAATTCCATGCTCCCAACTTTGTGGGAACAGTTTGGGGATGGCCCCTTCCTGTTCCAACATGACTGCGCACCAGTGCACAAAGCAAGGTCCATAAAGACATGGATGAGCGAGTTTGGTGTGGAAGAACTTGACTGGCCTGCACAGAGTCCTGACCTCAACCCGATAGAGCACCTTTGGGATGAATTAGAGCGAAGACTGCGAGCCAGGCCTTCTCGTCCAACATCAGTGTCTGACCTCACAAATGAGCTTCTGGAAGAATGGTCAAAAATTCCCATAAACACACTCCTAAACCTTGTGGAAAGCCTTCCCAGAAGAGTTGAAGCTGTTATAGCTGCAAAGGGTGGGCCGACGTCATATTAAACCCTATGGATTAAGAATGGGATGTCACTTAAGTTCATATGCGTCTAAAGGCAGATGAGCGAATACTTTTGGCAATGTATATGCCTACCTTTCATAGAGCCAGACTGGGAAACAGAGACAATTTCTTCTAAGCATGTTTCAATGTATTTGCGTAAAGGGAAGCTAACAATTTATAATCCGAATTAAGTAAAGTAATTAGGCGCCAATTATCTAAATACAAGGAATCTTTGTTAGATTTTTGGATTAAAGTGATCAAGCCCTGCTTCATGGACTCATTCAATTCACCTTCCTGTACACAGTCTTTAAACACTTCCAAAACAAACCTTTTTATGTCTTGCCAAAAGGTCCTATAGAATTCAAAAGGCAGTCCATCTGGACCTGGGCTTTTATTGAGGGGAGCTTTCTGAATAATCGCATCCAACTCTTCCAAAGTCAAATCCATCTCACAAGACGACCGATTTCTGTTACTTATAATAGGTGTGAATGCTTGAACCCTCTCAAAAAAGCTATCAGAAAACTGTGGTTTAAATGAAGAAGTATAGAGCAGTGAATAAAAATTGGAAACAAAATTAGAAACTCTGGCTTCATCTGTGACCAAATTGTAGTTTTGAATGTCTCACGTTGTTTTGAAGTACTTGCGCACATGGCTATACACTGAACACGAAATACACGTGCGCATGATGTCATCGTTTTCACAAATTCATGTTTTTGTACGTTTACACAGAGACGATAACGGCATCGTTTTCAAAAACTTGCACTTTGAAACCCGTTTTCAAAAGTTTGCATTTTCAGGCCCCAAAACGCCGTTGTCGTGTAAACGAACAGCCAAAACACATAAAAAGTTTTCCGTTTTTAGTTGAAAACTTTGTCATGTAAACGGCCCCTAAAATGACTTTGGTGTTTACTGATTATATGGTCTCTAAAAAACACACCCATTCAATGTCAGATGTAATCGAATTTTCTTTCAAGAAGCCTGAACGTAACGGCTATGGATGAATACATTATAAAATACATAAATGTGTAAAATAATTATTGTACATTTCACAATTTTGTTATTTTGTCTTATGTATATCATAATGTGCATAATAACATAAGTCAAGTCATTTTTATTTGTATAGCGTTTTCACAACACACATCGTTTTAAAGCAGCTTTACAGAAGATAAAACTGTAATATCTATAATGTCTTAGAGTCATCATTGTGTAGTTTGATTAAATACGATTGTGAATTGTGTTTAAATTTAAATACTTAAATAATAATTGTATTTATAACCCCAGTGAGCAAGCTGAAGGCGACTGTGAGAACACAAAACTCCATAAGATGTTGATTAATGGAGAAAAATAACCTTGAGAGAAACCAGACTCACTGTGGGGGCCAGTTCCCCTCTGACTAACATCATGAATATAATGACAGTATTAGTTATTTATGTGCAGTGCAGGTCATGGGTTAAAATGTGTAAACTAAGTAAGTGTTAAGGGTCAGTGTTTAAACAAAGATTTTGTATGAACTGTAAGAGTAATCACTAATGTCTTTGAAGTTCATCCTGGATTAACTGCAGGAGTTCACATTGATGCATTGTCCTTGTTAGTTGGCTGATGAAGGCTTCTGTTGGCAATTAATTGATAGTCTATGTATTCCATTTTAAGAGTGTAGTCCATCATTAGACAAAGGTGATGCAGTCAGAGATCAATGAGGTCGCAGTTCAACCGTCAGGTCATTTTGGTTAGCGGTACACGAAGTATATGATGTCTTATAACACAAGGCATATGAATAATCCCATGTTTTATAACACAAGGCATATGAATAATTCCATGTCTTATAACACAAGGCATATGAATAATCCCATGTTTTATAACACAAGGCATATGAATAATCCCATGTTTTATAACACAAGGCATATGAATAATTCCATGTTTTATAACACAAGATATATGAATAATCCCATGTTTTATAACACAAGGCATATGAAGTATCCCATGTCTTATAACACAAGGCATATGAAGTATCCCATGTCTTATAACACAAGGCATATGAAGTATCCCATGTTTTATAACACAAGGCATATGAATAATCCCATGTTTTATTACACAATATGAAGTATCCCAAGTTTTATAAAACAAGGCATATGAAGAATCCCATGTTTTATAACACAAGGCATATGCGTACCCCATGTCTTATAACACAAGGCATATGAAGTATCCCATGTTTTATAACACAAGGCATATGAAGTATCCCATGTCTTATAACACAAGGCATATGAAGTATCCCATGTTTTATAACACAAGATATATGAATAATCCCATGTTTTATAACACAAGGCATATGAAGTATCCCATGTCTTATAACACAAGGCATATGAAGTATCCCATGTTTTATAACACAAGGCATATGAATAATCCCATGTTTTATTACACAATGCATATGAATAATCCCATGTTTTATTACACAATATGAAGTATCCCAAGTTTTATAACACAAGGCATATGCGTACCACATGTCTTATAACACAAGGCATATGAAGTATCCCATGTCTTATAACACAAGGCATATGAAGTATCCCATGTTTTATAACACAAGGCATATGAATAATCCCATGTTTTATAACACAAGGCATATGAAGTATCCCATGTCTTATAACACAAGGCATATGAAGAATCCCATGTCTTATAACACAAGGCATATTAATAATCCCATGTTTTATAACACAAGGCATATGAATAATCCCATGTTTTATAACACAAGGCATATGAAGTATCCCATGTCTTATAACACAAGGCATATGAAGTATCCCATGTTTTATAACACAAGATATATGAATAATCCCATGTTTTATAACACAAGGCATATGAATAATCCCAAGTTTTATAACACAAGGCATATGAAGAATCCCATGTCTTATAACACAAGGCATATGCGTACCCCATGTTTTATAACACACGGCATATGAAGTATCCCATGTTTTATAACACAAGGCATATGAAGTATCCCCATGTCTTATAACACAAGGCATATGAAGTATCCCATGTTTTATAACACAAGGCATATGAAGTATCCCATGTTTTATAACACAAGATATATGAATAATCCCATGTTTTATAACACAAGGCATATGAAGTATCCCCATGTTTTATAACACAAGGCATATGAAGTATCCCATGTTTTATAACACAAGGCATATGAAGTATCCCATGTTTTATAACACAAGATATATGAATAATCCCATGTTTTATAACACAAGGCATATGAAGTATCCCATGTTTTATAACACAAGGCATATGAATAATCCCATGTTTTATTACACAATGCATATGAATAATCCCATGTTTTATTACACAATATGAAGTATCCCAAGTTTTATAACACAAGGCATATGAAGTATCCCATGTCTTATAACACAAGGCATATGCGTACCACATGTCTTATAACACAAGGCATATGAAGTATCCCATGTCTTATAACACAAGGCATATGAAGTATCCCATGTTTTATAACACAAGGCATATGAATAATCCCATGTTTTATAACACAAGGCATATGAAGTATCCCATGTCTTATAACACAAGGCATATGAAGAATCCCATGTCTTATAACACAAGGCATATTAATAATCCCATGTTTTATAACACAAGGCATATGAATAATCCCATGTTTTATAACACAAGGCATATGAAGTATCCCATGTCTTATAACACAAGGCATATGAAGTATCCCATGTTTTATAACACAAGATATATGAATAATCCCATGTTTTATAACACAAGGCATATGAAGTATCCCATGTCTTATAACACAAGGCATATGAAGAATCCCATGTCTTATAACACAAGGCATATGCGTACCCCATGTTTTATAACACACGGCATATGAAGTATCCCATGTTTTATAACACAAGGCATATGAAGAATCCCCATGTCTTATAACACAAGGCATATGAAGTATCCCATGTTTTATAACACAAGGCATATGAAGTATCCCATGTTTTATAACACAAGGCATATGAAGTATCCCCATGTCTTATAACACAAGGCATATGAAGTATCCCATGTCTTATAACACAAGGCATATGAAGAATCCCATGTCTTATAACACAAGGCATATGCGTACCCCATGTTTTATAACACACGGCATATGAAGTATCCCATGTTTTATAACACAAGGCATATGAAGAATCCCCATGTCTTATAACACAAGGCATATGAAGTATCCCATGTTTTATAACACAAGGCATATGAAGTATCCCATGTTTTATAACACAAGGCATATGCGTACCCCATGTCTTATAACACAAGGCATATGAAGTATCCCATGTTTTATAACACAAGGCATATGAAGTATCCCCATGTCTTATAACACAAGGCATATGAAGTATCCCATGTCTTATAACACAAGTCATATGACGTATCCCATGTTTTATAACACAAGGCATATGAAGTATCCCATGTCTTATAACACAAGGCATATGAAGTATCCCATGTTTTATAACACAAGATATATGAATAAGCCCATGTTTTATAACACAAGGCATATGAAGTATCCCATGTTTTATAACACAAGGCATATGAATAATCCCATGTTTTATTACACAAGGCATATGAAGTATCCCAAGTTTTATAACACAAGGCATATGAAGAATCCCATGTCTTATAACACAAGGCATATGCGTACCCCATGTCTTATAACACAAGGCATATGAAGTATCCCATGTTTTATAACACAAGGCATATGAAGTATCCCCATGTCTTATAACACAAGGCATATGAAGTATCCCATGTCTTATAACACAAGGCATATGAAGTATCCCATGTTTTATAACACAAGGCATATGAAGTATCCCATGTCTTATAACACAAGGCATATGAAGTATCCCATGTTTTATAACACAAGATATATGAATAATCCCATGTTTTATAACACAAGGCATATGAAGTATCCCATGTTTTATAACACACGGCATATGAAGTATCCCATGTTTTATAACACAAGGCATATGAAGTATCCCCATGTCTTATAACACAAGGCATATGAAGTATCCCATGTTTTATAACACAAGGCATATGAAGTATCCCATGTTTTATAACACAAGGCATATGAAGAATCCCATGTCTTATAACACAAGGCATATGCGTACCCCATGTCTTATAACACAAGGCATATGAAGTATCCCATGTTTTATAACACACGGCATATGAAGTATCCCATGTTTTATAACACAAGGCATATGAAGTATCCCCATGTCTTATAACACAAGGCATATGAAGTATCCCATGTTTTATAACACAAGGCATATGAAGTATCCCATGTTTTATAACACAAGGCATATGAAGAATCCCATGTCTTATAACACAAGGCATATGCGTACCCCATGTCTTATAACACAAGGCATATGAAGTATCCCATGTTTTATAACACAAGGCATATGAAGTATCCCCATGTCTTATAACACAAGTCATATGACGTATCCCATGTTTTATAACACAAGGCATATGAAGTATCCCATGTCTTATAACACAAGTCATATGAAGTATCCCATGTCTTATAACACAAGCGCGTTTAAAACACTTAATTTGGTTCCATTTTGTAGAAATAGTAAACTGGAGGCCAAAAAGAGTGTCATAAAATATTTATAATTATTGAAATCATTGCAGATCATTACCATTAAAATATCCCATTTCTGGATGTTGTAAAACACGTTTTTGTGGAGTTTGATGTCATTGCGGGTGTTTGTTTCTTCCGGACACTTTTCATGGTGACGCAGAGCCGGAATGGCGGCGCCTTTGTTCAGAATGTTACGACAGGTCAGAGAAATAAATACAATAAATGTTTTATTTTTATAAACTACACAAACGACATATATTCACCGCGGATATATGACACATGCTCTAAATGTAATAAAATAATGATGGATGCGACGGTAGTTATGCAAACTGGGCATTTAATAACAAACTACATAACAGACCTGAAAAAGAGTTGAGAAATATTATTAATCATCATTAATAACCTGCTGTGCTCATTATACAGTACTGACAAACAGACAGTTTGACTTTAAATCATGTGTATCAACGTTTTAGTTTTTACTAATAAAAAATCTCCGTATCAGCAATAGAATTACTTCTATTTAAAGTTAAATTATGCTTGCACTAGTTAAAACGTTATTTCTTAACATAAAAAATGACGTCATTACTCGAAAAAATACATTCTTGATATCTGTAACTGCATTTTGACTAGTAGAATTTCACAATGATCAATCATTCACTTCTGTTCAAAACATAGTTTCAATTAATTCAATTAATTTATTACTATAGTTGAAATTCCAAATACAAACATCAGCAGTGCACTTTATTACTATTAATAACAGAAACATATCAAATGCATTCTTATGTTTGTCATAATGTACAGGATTATTAATTAGATACACAAATTATATTTTATATCAGTAATTAAATTGTTTCTACCTGTTTGATACCTGTAAATGAATTTCAACATGTTTGATTTGTATTTCAGATATTTGGAAATGGATTTTGAATATTAATCAATTAGAGAATTACTAGTTACAGTCACATTAAAGATATCTGTAATTAACACTGGCACTAGAGAAAACCAAGTTACAGATATCAGAAATGAGATTTTGTACTAGTTGTAATTCAGTTGTTGATATCTCTGCATCATATCCTGCACGTGATGACATGTGGAAACGGATTGCAACAGATGAATGTTGCCGTTACAGATTATTCTGCTGAATCTTAGTTTGATAGTCAGATAGACAGATGGTGTTACTTTGTGTGTTTGTGATGTTGTGTGCAGGTGTCTCGTTCACATGCTGCTGTGAGACTCTTGTGCTCGCGTGCAGCGAGTGCAGAAACTGCAGTTCATCAGGACGCAATCAGAGCGGCGACGTTTCCTCCGCTGCAGAGTTACTCTGAGGAAGAGACTATGATGAGAGACGCAGGTGAGGAAATAAACATTCATTAATGTGTAATGCTGATCTTCAGCTGCAGTAACTGCGTCCTGTTCTCTTGACTAGTGAAGAAATTCGCTCAGGAACGCATCGCTCCGTTTGTGTCAAAGATGGATGAGAACTCTGCGATGGACGCAGAAGTGATCCGGTCTCTGTTTGAGCAGGGAGTGAGTATCTCAACAACACTGAACACACGCAGGTCTGTGACACTGATGACCGTTGTGTCTGTCTGTGCAGTTGATGGGGATCGAGATCGGAGCAGAATACGGAGGAACCGGTTCCACGTTCTTCTCTTCCATCCTGGTGATCGAGGAGCTGGCGAAGGTGGACCCGTCTGTGTCCGTTCTGTGTGACATTCAGAACACCCTGATAAACACCCTACTGATCAAGCTGGGCACAGACGAGCAGAAAGAGCGATACCTCACCCGCCTCGCCAGCGATATGGTGACTGACGCGCCTGACAGTGTGTTTGAGCTCTAAATGATGTTTCTGTTGATGATGCTGTTTGTGTTTCTGACAGATCGGCAGTTTCTGTTTGTCAGAGGCGGAGTCGGGCAGCGATGCATTCTCTCTGAAGACCAAAGCAGAGAAACAGAAAGATTATTACATCATCAACGGCTCCAAGATGTGGATCAGTAACGCAGAACACGCTGGAGTGTTTCTGGTCATGGCAAACGCAGATCCCGCTGCTGTTAGTACACACATTTAAACTCATATAAAGTGACTTTTACAGTGTTTGTGTGACATTCTGCGCGTGACGCATTAAACTTCAGCAGTTTATTTCTGAAGTGCTTAATTATACTGACTCCATTCAAAATGTTATTGCACATTTCAGTCTTTGTATATTTTAATCTGAGCTCATGCCATTAACTTGCATTAAAAGAATGTTTACCATTCAGTATGGTTATAATCTTGATTTGATAACACTTACAGTGTCATCGATATATTTCTAGAAGGAATTGCAACTGGGTGATTCTCACGAAACCTGTCAGGAAAATGTCCTGGTCATATTTAATCCCAAATTACAATAATTATTAAACTATATTATTTTGCATAAATTAACTGAAGCCTACATTAAATACATTCAGGTTTTTTTTGCATTGCCACATTATTTACAGGACATTAAAGCACATTTTTTGCTCATTATTGTAATGTTTTTACTTCTACTGTACCCATTGTTTTTAGTCATGTTTCTCATTATATTTTCTATATTACAGTTAAAAAAAAAAAGATGCTGCTGGACAATTATTATTATTATTATTAAAATCAGTGAAAATGAAAGTTGGTACCAATGTATAAATATTATTTATAAATACTTTACCATTTAAATTATATATATATATATATATATAAATCCCATTTTGTGGTAATGAGAATTGGGGGGTAAAATGTGCATAACTGTCAAAAAATTAATGTCACAATATAACAATTCTCATTGGCCCTAAAAATAGACATCTATATGGAAAACATAATTTCTGATTTAGAGTAAAATAGGACCAAGACATTTTCTTGACCAGTTTCATGAGAATTACATGATTGGGCTTTTAATTCTTGTATTATTACACTGCACAGACGGTGTTGTGTTTGTGTTGATTCTCAGAAACACGACAAAACACACAGTAAACCAGACACAGCACAAAGTGTCTCTGATGCAGCATTTCATGAACACAGAATCAGAGCTAAACTTCTATCGATGCCCGCAGGAGATGCAGATGTTTCTGGTGGCATGTGTGTTTATTTCTCACAGGGTTACAGGGGCATCAGCTGCTTCCTTGTGGACAGAGACACTGATGGGCTTCATATCGGGAAGAAGGAAAATAAATTGGGTCTGCGAGCGTCATCCACATGCCCTCTGACCTTTGACAACGTGAAGGTACAAACCTGCAGATGTGATGATGATTCAAGAGTGCAACGGGTTGTTTCTGGAAGATATAAAATCCCATTAATTTTCTCCATAGCGGAATTGATTATTAAAGATAATTTATAAACGTTTAAAGACAGACGTACCGGGAGTCTGGGTATCTCAGCGAGTAAAGACGCTGACTATCACACCTGGAGTTGCGAGTTTGAATCCAGGGTGTGCTGAGTGACTCCAGTCAGGTCTCCTAAGCAACCAAATTGGCCCGGTTGCTAGGGAGGGTAGAGTCACATGGGGTAACCTCCTCGTGGTCGCTATAATGTGGCTCTCGCTCTCAGTGGGGCGTGTGGTGAGTTGTGCGTGGATGCTGCGGAGAATAGCGTGAAGCCTCCACACGTGCTACGTCTCCACGGTAACGCACTCAACAAGTCACGTGATAAGATGCATGGATTGACGGTCTCAGACGTGGAGGCAACTGGGATTCGTCCTCCGCCACCTGGATTGAGGCGAGTCACGAGGACTTAGAGCGCATTGGGAATTGGGCATTCCAAATTGGGGAAAAAAAGGGGAGAAAAAAAACACGTTAAGTACACAGTCTTGTATCTTTGTCTGTTTCTCTGATCTTCGAATACTTTTTTGCTTCAAATCAAAGTTTGTAATGTTGTGATTCACCTCGCAGCTGGTTGGTTTGGCTCATGGTGCACAACTCTTTTATGAAGGATTTTATGAAAAGTCTATGGAAGAAATTAATGGGAAAAATACTTCCGGAATCAAGACGGCTGAAAAAGTGGATGAGCGCTATTCAGCATTTCTGCATTTCACACATGAAAAACTGAAGACTTGTAATGTGATGTAGGTCCATGAGAAGAACATTCTGGGGAAAATCGGTCACGGTTATAAATACGCCATCGGAATGCTGAATGAGGGCCGGATCGGTATCGCTGCACAGGTGTGTTCTGCATTATAACTTATATTCATGAATGTTGTGTATGTTTCATCGGGCTCTAACGTGTTGATATGATTTCAGATGCTCGGTTTGGCTCAAGGCTGTTTCGATCACACAGTTCCGTACACCAGACAGAGGATTCAGTTCGGCAAACGAATCTTTGACTTCCAGGTAATGCTGCTGTGAACATGTCGTGTGCTCAGACCGATCTTTCACATCACATGTCATTTCTCACAGATATATTGAGTCTGATGTGTGTTTTAATTCTGCTTTGTGATTGGCAGGGAATGCAGCATCAGATCGCTCATGTGGCCACTCAGCTGGAAGCCGCCAGACTGTTGACCTATAACGCGGCTCGTTTGAAGGAGGCGGGACGTCCGTTCATCAAAGAGGCCTGTATGGCCAAATATTTCGCCGCTGAGGTCAGTTGATGTGTTTCCCGCTCACGTGTGGTCTGAAAACAGAGACGCTGTTCTGTAATATTTCTGTGTTTGCAGGTTGCGTCTCTGACCACGTCAAAATGCATCGAGTGGATGGGCGGCGTGGGCTTCACTAAAGACTATCCCATCGAGAAATATTACCGAGACTGTAAAATAGGTGAGTGAATGCGTCACATAAACACACATGCATTTGAAACACTGTTTGTTCATAAATACTGACTGTTACACCTGCAGGAACGATTTATGAGGGAACGACAAACATTCAGCTGAGCACCATGGCAAAGTTTATTGATCAAGAATATGACGGATAAATCCAACATGAAGCATCTGTGTGTGAAATACAGTCGACAAGTTCATAAAACTACAAATATATATAAACTATATGAGAGATTTGATGTATTTAAATGTTTTCTGAACACAAGAATGTTCCTGAATCTAAACACTCCTCTAAACCTGAAACTAAATGAATTATTGAATGAAGTTGGTGGAGATTCATGTGTTGATCACTTTCACCTTTCAGAACTCTTGAGCTGTATCTAGAAATGATCATTCCTGTAGTTATTATTTTTTAAGGAATCCCAACTGAAGGTTAGCACAAGGTTGAGCTCTTACTAAACGAATTTCCACTCTTGTAGAAATCACACACGACTCATAATGATGGAAAGATGATCGTTTTGTGTTTTACTCTTTAATATATTTGCTCTGGTCAAAACTGTTACATAGAAGCCCATAATGGTGCATGAAATAATCATTAAACTTGATTTATAATCATATTAAAATGTTGTTGTTTGAGCTGGTGCCTTATTGATAATTGAGATTTCTTTGAAATGAATAAGAACATGTGTGTGTGTGTGTGTGTGTGTGTGTGTGTGTGTGTGTGTGTGTGAAAGTGATGGACTCTTTTATCTCAGTCGTGTGTTTCATGTTTGTTTGTTTCTAAAGCTGAGATTAATTTAAATAAACATGAGCAAACATGTGGACTGTTTCTTTAACATGTGATGTCATACTGTGAGGGGCAGGTGGCAGCAGATCTCACTACAGAATCACCTGTCACCATTAATGGGACTTTACTGCACTTTAATACTTCACTTCACAGTTTAGTAGCTTATTGCAGTTGCATCGAAATTGAAGATGATGATGTTTAATAATTCTGTCACCCGACTCTCGATTTATCAGTGTAAAGATTTAAATTCCTGTGCGGAACAAACGCTTACTGAATGTCAAAAATGTTTGTTATCTAGTCGTGAATGTTTATTCACAAACTCGTTTCAAATCATCATGAATTCTGCAGCTAAACAGAGAGACACACACTCTCATATACACACACACACTCTCATACACACACACACACACACACACACACACACACACACACACACACACTACACTCTCATACACACACACTCTCATACACACACTCTCATATACACACACACACATACACTCTCATACACACACACACACACACACACACACTCTCTCATACACACATTCATACACACACACACTCATACACACACACACACACACACTCTCATACACACACACACACTCATATACACACACACACTCTCATACACACACACTCTCATATACACACACACTCTCATACACACACACACAATCTCATATACACACACACACTCTCATACACACACACACTCATACACACACACACACTCTCATATACACACACACACTCTCATACACACACACACTCTCATATACACACACACACTCTCATACACACACACACACACACACTCATACACACACACACACACACATACACTCTCATACACACACACACACACACTCTCTCATATACACACACACACACACACACACACTCTCTCATACACACACACACACACACACTCTCATACACACACACACACACACACTCTCTCATATACACATACACACACACACACACGGCCGGCCATTGATCTCATTAATGACACACTTTTGTCCTGTCTGGGGATCTGAATATATCCACAGCTGTCTGTCACAAATATCACACACAAAACAAACTAAATCAATATTTCAAAAGAGGGGATTCATTCAAAGTGAAACAAATTTGAGCTCATTACTAAAAAATAAAATAAAATTCATATGTCTGAATATTTTGTACAGTTCCATATTTAATAAAGATGATTTAAATGTCATTTTGGTTATGACATGACCTTGTCCACTTAAACTAAAGGTTATACAGTGCATCCGGAAAGTATTCACAGCCTTTGCCATGACACTCAAAATTGAGCTCAGGTGCATCCTGTTTCCACTGATCATCCTTGAGATGTTTCTACAACTTTGATTGGAGTCCACCTGTGGTCAATTCAGTTGATTGGACATGATTTGGAAAGGCACACACCTGTCTATATAAGGTCCCACAGTTAACAGTGCATGTCAGAGCACAAACCAAGCCATGAAGTCCAAGGAATTGTCTGTAGACCTCCGAGACAGGATTGTATTGAGGCACAGATCTGGGGAAGGGTACAGAAACATTTCTGCAGCATTGAAGGTCCCAATGAGCACAGTGGCCTCCAACATCCGTAAATGGAAGAAGTTTGGAACCACCAGGACTCTTCCTAGAGCTGGCCGCCCGGCCAAACTGAGCAATCGGGGGAGAAGGGCCTTAGTCAGGGAGGTGACCAAGAACCCGATGGTCACTCTGACAGAGCTCCAGCATTTCTCTGTGGAGAGAGGAGAACCTTCCAGAAGAACAACCATCTCTGCAGCACTCCACCAATCAGGCCTGGATGGTAGAGTGGCCAGACGGAAGCCACTCCTCAGTAAAAGGAACATGACAGCCCGCCTGGAGTTTGCCAAAAGGCACCTGAAGGACTCTCAGACCATGAGAAACAAAGATTGAACTCTTTGGCCTGAATGGCAAACGTCATGTCTGGAGGAAACCAGGCACCGCTCATCACCTGGCCAATACCATCTCTACAGTGAAGCATGGTGGTGGCAGCATCATGCTGTGGGGATGTTTTTCAGTGGCAGGAACTGGGAGACTAGTCAGGATCGAGGGAAAGATGAATGCAGCAATGTACAGAGACATTCTTGATGAAAACCTGCTCCAGAGCGCTCTGGACCTCAGACTGGGGTGAAGGTTCATCTTCCAACAGGACAACGACCCTAAGCACACAGCCAAGATAACAAAGGAGTGGCTCCAGGACAACTCTGTGAATGTCCTTGAGTGGCCCAGCCAGAGCCCAGACTTGAACCCGATTGAACATCTCTGGAGAGATCTGAAAATGGCTGAGCACCGACGCTCCCCATCCAACCTGATGGAGCTTGAGAGGTCCTGCAAAGAAGAATGGGAGAAACTGCCCAAAAATAGGTGTGCCAAGCTTGTAGCATCATACTCAAAAAGACTTGAGACTGTAATTGGTGCCAAAGGTGCTTCAACAAAGTCTTGAGCAAAGGCTTGTATACTTATGTACATGTGATTTTTTATTTTATTTTATTTTATTTTTATAAATTTGCAAAGATTTCAAACAAACATCTTTCA
>NC_059379.1:232500-250000 GCF_019703515.2 Myxocyprinus asiaticus
CGGACTCGCCGCGTCGCTCCACCTCACTGAGACTCAGGTGAAAATCTGGTTCCAGAACCGGCGGAATAAATGGAAGCGACAGCTGTCGGCCGAACTGGAAGCCGCGAACCTCAGTCACGCGCAGAGGATCGTGCGCGTGCCCATCCTGTACCACGAGCACGCGGAGAGCGCGCGCGCTGCTGGTCTGACCCTCACGCACGCGCTTTACTACCCGCATCCTCTGATCAGACCCGTGTGATGATGAGCGCCGTTATTTAACGCAGAGAGGACTCGATCCTGGAGCTCTAGGTGCTATGGCGTAGTGTTTACACTGTGCTTTATGTTGAGCTGAGAACTTGATCAAGACACCGAACCTCCAGAAGATCATCATGCACGAGCAGATGACACCTGATTTAATGTCTGTAAAAAAGAGAAAGTTAAGCTATT
Organism: Myxocyprinus asiaticus; assembly: GCF_019703515.2. Lineage (NCBI taxonomy): Eukaryota > Metazoa > Chordata > Actinopteri > Cypriniformes > Catostomidae > Myxocyprinus > Myxocyprinus asiaticus. Next base: position 232,927 of record NC_059379.1, read on the forward strand.
AAAGTTATTACATCTTGTTTATTGAAGAATTGTTTTTGCGCTTTGTCACCCAGCCACTGCTGTTTATTATTATTATTATTATTATTATTATTATTATTATTATTATTATTATTATTATTATTATTATTATTACCCCAAATGTTTTTGTCTAAACGGACACACAAAAGGAAATTATTCTCTCTGTTCTTGAATACTGTATGAAGTAAATCGAGTATGTGCAGTTCTCTTTACATTTCAGAATTTAGACATTGTTCGACTGACATTAATTGTTAGTTTTCTTCTGTGTTTGTCTGAAATTATGAAGAGCCTGAAATTATAAACTATGAACCATTTTAATGATTGTAAAATTGTCTCAGATGTTTTACTTCAAGCTATTTAATGTATATATGATAATAAAAATGTGCATTATACTGAAGGTGTGTTGCAGTATAAAAGCACTAAAACTATAAACTCATTTATTTTTGTCTTCTGCTGATCAATCATTTATTTGTTTATTTATATTTGTCTTTATTGCTCTGTTGTCTTCACCTTATGACAGTTTACAATGAAACAACAACAAATAATAATAGAGATCATGTTTATATTGTGGGGTTTTATGATAAAGCAGGTTTCTCTTTTAATATAATTATAATTATCATGAACGTTAATCTGTTTACAGTACAATATATTCATATTAGACGATCATTTATATATAATCTATAATTCTGATTTATGAAATCTGAGATGCTGCTGAGGTGTTATTAACGCAAAATAAAACATATTATAATATTTCACATTTTACTGTCTTTCCAGCGAATATTACAGCTGTCAAATCGAGTATGACGTTTAAAACAATGTTTTTAATGAAGTTAATCCTCCTACACGTGAGTTTGATTCAATCCTACACTATCAAAAATAATTAAGCAAATGATTAAGATGATGTTATTTTTATTTTTTTTTTCATTCAACGTTTATCGGCCTATATTTTTATATCACAAATGGCCAAAATAATCTGAAATAAAATAATTATATTTCATATAAAGCTGTTTATCTTTTCATGTAAAATGACCTTTTAATATATGGAATTTAATTCAAAATAATTCATACAAAATAAGTCAATTAATTCCATAAACTGTAATTGAGTAAAACAGGAATAGAGCAGACACTGAAACACATTTAAAATGATCAGAGAGGTCTTGAGATTTAATGAATATATAAATATAACACGCTCGATTATTTATTTCATTATTCATGTTGACCATCAAATCTTATTTTGATATTAATGTTAGAGTATAATTTACAGGCTATTTTCTGCTCAATGTAAAAAAGAGAAATGATACAAGAGATAGAAATGCTTTAATTTATAATCAAATGAAATGGGATCCATTTTTAATCAATGATCATGTATCAGGTTAAATCTCTGTTTTTATAATAATGAGAATCATCTGCATATTCCCCGAGGAATGATTACAGAATTAATAAATACATTCGGAATATTCCTTTATAATTATGCCATGCCTGCAATGAGGAAGAGTTGTGCAAATGTGCTTTAATTATCTGTGTCGATTATATCTGTTCACCTGTTAGACCCAAAACATTTCTAATTACACCATTTAAGATGATATAAATAAGCAACAATATATCAGGGACGTTCAAGACAGAAATCTGATACATAGCATTTGATAAATGTCCTTATTTGAGCATCCGGTATGTATATTTAAATGACACTGTTGCAATGCTCTGGATCTGGATATATAAGTGTGCATTTCATCATATATCACAATTCTGCATCCCTTCACTGGTTACCGGTTCGAGTTCAGATTCAGAAGACAATAAAGTATATTTCGATCTGCCAATCAACTGCTTCTTCACGATTAAAGATTAATATATTTAAAACACATCTTAAGACGCACTTGTTCTCTTTACAACATCATAATGGAACTGAGTGCTAAACAGATCCTTTGTGTATTCCCACTTCATTATTTTATGTTCATTTCTATGTTTTTATTAATTAGCTTTGTCTTGAAAGCTAGTTTTTAATACAGCACTTTAGTCTACGCTGAAGGGTTTAAACTGCTTTATAAATAAAACTGAATTGAATTTGAGTAATGCTACATACTGTATATGACAACGGCAATTTTGTAGTATTTTGATTATATATATATATATATATATATATATATATATATATATATATATATATATATATATATATATATATACATATACCGATCAGCCACAACATTAAAACCACCTGAAAATATTATGTAGGCCCCCCTTGAGCTAGCTAAACAGCAGGGGCGGTACACACTCTCACAGCGAAATCGTCAGGATTCGTACGATTTTTCTAAATTTGGCTAATTCGTATGATATCGTGCGACTGTTTGAATTCCTATGACTTTCACTACAGCCAATGTCGTCGCTGGACATCTAATACGCGACAATTACACACACAACAGCTTCTTATCATGTTTACACACTCTACTGATGGGTTAAGTTTAGATAAGGGGTTTGGGTATGTGCATAATATTAATAAGTATGTCCTATGTTCATATGCAACTGTATTATACCTTAAATGCCCCCTGTACACATATAAAACATCATTTGCTGTTTTAATATGTGCGGACATGCAGAAATTCACCAAATTTAGTAAAATAAATAAATAAATAAAAAAATTCACATATAACCAAACATGCTCATGACAAATTAATTTTCAAATGTTTCAATTAGGGTTAGTCAATACACCCTAATATTCTGGTTTTAGCCACAAACTTTAAGCCATGTTGCCATGCTCCTTAGAATGACTAATGCGGTAAAATTATTGGGTAAAATGAACAATAGCCTATCTAGATTTTAGGTTAGAATTTAATCAGTAGGCTATAATCAGCATGTACAGGTAATGTAAATAGTAAAGATTTTTTAAACACATTTTTAAATTCACTAGTTCATTTTAAATGGTCCAGTGTAACAAGTGTATTTTTAAATGTATGTATCTCAGTTACTATGAGTTTAAAAAGTTTGCATGCATCATATAAGTGACCAGTAAGATGGCTTTCATATGTTTTTAATCATTATTATGTCTGTCAGTGTCTGTGCATTCCTTATAGAGCACGCTTGGTGTGCGCCTCTTATAAGAGAATGCAGTTGCTAATATTAAGCTCAGTTCTCCGTTATTGAGCACGCGTGTGCCTCTTCCTTGTGATTGGTGTGCATTAAGTATTTGATTGATAAACGGTGTTAATAAAGAGGACGTTGTGTTTGTTATCTTCCCTGTAAACTATTTAGTGCTTCTTTTGCATTTCATTTGCAAGAGATGCAGCAGGATAAACTCTGTTGTTTTCTCTCTCCCGGTGAGTTGAATGTTTGCTTTTTACTCTTGCACCTGTACTCAACAGCACGAATATTCATCTGTATATATTATTAGGTTGAAGTGCGTTGATGTGGCTTAGTGTATAAGAGCCTTTCTCACTGAAGGTAAGTCATTTATTTGGGCTTTAGTGGGGTGTTTATAAAGGGTTTATGCTTTTAAGTGTATTCATAATACATTTGCCATTGCAGGTGCGGTGTGGCCCCGTATAACACTAGCTGCTGTTTCTTCATTCCTGTTTCTTCACATCTGTTCCAGCGTGCCGTTTCATCAGAGTCCTTTGTTTGTTTTGCCAAACTTATTGCACTAAATTTGTCTTGTTTCTGCATTGTATAATGCAAAACATTAAAGACGGTGAAAAAATATATCATAGTAAATAACAAAATGTGTACTGTATGTTGTTCGAGAAATGAGAACCTGACAGATATAAAAAATATTTTATAATAAATGCTTGCCAAATAAGAGCGATCTCTAACCAGTTGGGCTCAGGTGCATTCAATACAGCAGAAAATCAGATCCAGATCAGGTTTTGTGATAATAACATGGGAAATTGTGCTGTAAAAGTAACTTCATTTATAATCAACATTAAGTAGAACTGGAGCTGACATGTCCAAAGATGCAAAACTAATGCTGATCTTCTACCTTATCTCCAGATATTAGTTACTGGCTCATTATTCGTCTGACATCCGGATTCTCCTACCCGTGCTCTCTGGAGCCGACAATTTTACAGCGACATCATTAGCACAATTAAGCTAAAGAATATATGACTATATCATACAGGAATAAAACACTGAACTCAAATGGTCAACGCTTGTTGTAGCTGGAGCATTATGCTTAAAAATGCTCCTATGGGCTTTCATGAACTAGTGCTTGTAAGGGACCATCTGAAAGCACTAAAACGCCAGAGGTGTCCAAGTATTCATTTATTAATTCATTCAATTAAAATGTAAGTTATACATACAATTTAAAATCTTTAGAATGGGTACATTTTATTTTAATAAAAGTGTTTAAGACAGAACATGCAAGGTGCAATGAACACTTGGATACCATTGACGTTTTAGCACAGTGTATGAACTTTTCAGTCGGTCTCTTATGCACCATATGCAAATAATTAATAAATATTAAACTTAAATTAAACTTTACCCCGCTAAATATTATTATGCAGTCATAATGCATTGATGTTTTGTTTAAATATAATTTATTTGGTCTATGATGTGGGGTGACAATTAAAAAAATAAAACAAAGAATCAAGAGCACCAAAATAAAAGTGTCAGTAATAAAAGAGGTAGAAAATGAATAAAAAGGCCTAATATGGAAGTATGCAAGCAAGTCTAGTTAAAATCATTTTATATACTACAGTCACATGACCTCAATATCTTGTTTAATTTCTGCACGTGGCATCCAGTTATCTTGAAAATAAATATGGTTTATTTACATTTGCATGATCTAATTGTGTGTCAGAATACATTGTTCTTTGTCAGTCCAATCAAATAATGGGTTAAGAAGAAGATTAAAATGTTGTTAAAATACTAAAATATTGTAGCTGACCACAAACTGCCTTCTGTTCCATAAAGAAAAACCTATAAAGTGTCCAACTCCACATCTAATTTAAAGAAACAAGCTATTCAGATTCACTTAGATTAATTCAAACTGGAGGTGTTGCACATCAGATAAGATAATAATGACATATCACATGTAATTCTTCCAATTGTGCCTAGCCTTTATAAATATGTATTTAAATATTCTGAATACATTACTTTTTATTTTATGTATTCGAAATACTTTACTGAATACATTTTAGAGAGAGTATTTAGTATTCAGCCCAGAATGCTTTAAGCAATCCACCCAACCCTGTTTATACCTCCATGTATTTCGGACATAATATTCTTTGAGTATTAATGTTTATGAATGTTAATGAAACTAAATGTTTCGGTTCAGCGCTGATTCAACTGGCATCATCCCTACCCGGAACATAATCATTGCAGCCAATCAGCACTCGAGAATACGAGACAAAAATTTGAAATGGACCAATCAGAGCAGAGCACTGTTGTGAACGGCCCAATCAGACCAGAGCGATAGTGGTGAATGGCCCAATCAGAACAGAGCACGGTTGTAAACGGCCCAATCAGAGCACTGTTGTGAACGGCCCAATCAGAGCAGAGCGATGGTGATGAACGGCCCAATCAGAATAGAGCACTGTTGTGAACCGCCCAATCAGAGCAGAGCGATGGTGGTGAACGGTAGAGCAGCAGTGGACAACAGCAGCACGGTGAGATTTCACGAGATTTAAAAAAAAATTTTTAATAGAAATATATAATCATAATGTGATAATCGATCATAATCACTTATACTACATCGTGTTTTACTCAGATCTCACAGCGAGGTCTTTAGCTCTGAATCAAATACACTGCTGTGAGGATTTATCGGCCGTATTCTTCGTGTTTGTGATTCAGAGAGTTTACAGTTTAAAATCATCTGTATTTGAACTTCATTTTAATTTAAGAGCGTAATGTAAACTTTATTTGTGCTTCGAGTTGAATTGTTTTAACGGCACGCTTTAGTTTGAGCATTATTCCTGTGTGAAGGGAATCAGAACAGAAACGTCATTTGTGTGTTCTGAAGTACACGTGGTGTGTTCCCGCGTAAAATGTGGAGGTTTATTAAAATAATAAAAGGCTCTAGTGATGGTGATGCTCGCATTAAAAACACCACTAATAAGTCTAATAATAATTCAATAAATGTGGCATCTGAAAGATACGTCTCTCTCTCTCTCTCTCTCTCTCGTGTGTGTGTGTGTGTGTGTGTGTGTGTGTGTGTGTGTGTGTGCTGTGTCTGTCTGTCTGTCTGTCTGTGTGTGTCTCTGTGTCTGTCTGTCTGTATCTCTTTGTGTGTCTGTCTGTGTGTGTGTCTGTCTGTCTGTCTCTCTGTGTGTGTGTGTGTGTGTGTGTGTGTCTGTCTGTCTGTCTCTCTGTGTGTGTGTCTGTGTGTGTGTGTGTGTGTGTGTCTGTCTGTCTCTGTGTGTGTGTGTGTCTGTCTGTCTCTCTGTGTGTGTGTCTGTCTGTCTGTCTCTCTGTGTGTGTGTCTGTCTGTCTGTCTCTCTGTGTGTGTGTCTGTCTGTTTGTCTCTCTGTGTGTGTGTGTGTCTGTCTGTCTCTCTGTGTGTGTGTGTGTCTGTCTGTGTGTGTTTGTGTGTCTGTCTGTCTCTCTGTGTGTGTTCAGATGACTGGATCCAATGAGTTCAAGTTGACCCAGGGTCCGGAGGACGGTGTCTCAGCAGTGAAGTTCAGTCCCACTTCAGCTCAGTTCCTGCTGGTGTCGTCATGGGATTGTTCAGTTCGTCTCTTTGACGTCAGCGCAAACAGCATGAGGATGAAATACACACATCTGGCCCCTGTGCTGGACTGCGCTTTCTATGTGAGTGCCAACATTACCACACAAACACCGGACAGCCATGAGTTTCACTGTTTAATTTTGTCTGTTTCGTTTGTTGTTTTAGGATCCGACTCACGCCTGGAGTGGCGGTCTGGACAACCAGCTAAAGACTCACGATTTGAACACGGATCAAGGTTGGTTGCAACAATTCATCTCTAAAATCAATAAAAAATTAATGAAAATAGAATTCAACCCTAACCCTTCGTTCACTGATGAATGCTGTATCTGACGGCTGTTGTTGGTGTGTCTTTACTGCTACTGTCTGTATCCTCCTCAGATACAATCGTCGGGACACATGATGCTCCAATTCGCTGTGTGGAATACTGTCCAGAGGTCAATGTCATGGTAACGGGCAGCTGGGATATGTCTGTGAGACTGTGGGACCCCAGAACACCGTGTAATGCCGGAACATTCACACAGCCTGAGAAGGTAAACAAACGTCTGTCTGTGAGTGGGATGGTGTCGTTCTGAAGGGAGAATGGTGTTTTAACGTGCTGTTTCACTGTGTTTCAGGTGTACACGCTGTCTGTGGCAGGAGATCGTCTGATCGTGGGAACAGCGGGCCGGCGTGTGCTCGTATGGGATTTGAGGAACATGGGATATGTGCAGCAGAGACGTGAATCCAGCCTGAAATATCAGACGCGCTGCATACGAGCGTTTCCCAACAAACAGGTGAAACTCAGACAGACACACACACACACACACACACACACCTGTACCTGTGAAATACTGTTTCTATGTACTGTTCCCATCTTCAAGTCAAAAGGGATTTTCCACATTTTAGCATCTCGGACAGATCTGACTAGGGCTGGATATCGCCAGGCCCCTCATGATACCATAAAATACAATATATCACAATGCACGATATCATAATTGGATCGTGACTGAGAGACTAAATCATGCGGGTTCAGAAGCGCCTCTGATCGTACTGTGAACTCAGAGTTTATGCTTATTTAGATTTAGGGTCTGGGGGCCACAAATTGGTGCTGGAGGTCTGTGGAAAATTTGAAAGAAAAAGATTTTACATTATGTATTTTTAGGGCTGTTAAAGTGAACATGGTAACTTAAGATATTATTAATCTCTGTTTAATGTAGGGCTGTCAATTTAATGTGTTCATGTAGTGTTACATTAATTATTATAGTATATATAATAGTATTAATTATTTGAAAAGTAACGCACAAAAAAGATGTATGCAGTTTAATCATACCCTTGATCCGTATGTAAATTCTGTGATAAGGAAGCAATCTTTCTTATCGGAGCAATTCAAGCTTGATGTACCACCAGTTTTTATGAACGTGTGTCAGTAGGGGACAGTCAGCGCAACTCAAGCTGACTTTATTTTTTTTTATCTTCCCCGAGGTCCACTTACAATGTTCTGATGTAAAAAAAAAACAACAACTTTACTGACAGTCATAATTTAATAATATATGATCTTTTTGCACCCTGTCTCTGGCCCTTTAAGACTTGAATGTAAACGCCCACTGTTCTGATTGGCTAACTTCCTGCAGCCTCTTAAATTCAGCTATATTTGAAACTCAACTGAAAGAAAATGAAAATTTGACATTATAATTAATTCAACTACACTTCAGGATTAACACGTCATCTGAATGTATCAAAATGTTCACTCAAGCACAGCAACTATCAAACACTATTTGAAACATTCGTGAATTAAAAGGTTTACTCGCAGGTCCGGTAGTGTTTAACTGCCGCATCTATCAATAACAGTTCCTTTGCAAAGCTTGAATCATATTGTGACTGGTTCACAAGCAGTCCGTGCTGATCTGAGCTGAAAACAAATACAATCCAAGCTGAAATGTTCTGAATACACAAACGTAATACGGTCCATGGCGATGTTGGGTTCTTCAACCGGCTTCAACAGGCCAAAGCAGAGACGCTGGTCTTCACCGGAGCGACATCTCACATCTCCCATGTTAACCCTAACCCAGCAGCAGAATGAGACACGTTTTTAAAAGTTGCACTTGTACCGCTCATAAAACGCGCCACATATCGCCGGAAACTAATCGAAACGATTAAAGATGTCCATCTAGTGCATGTTAGCGTTCCTGAGGATCCTTAAAAAGTCTTAATGTCTTATATTCAGTTTTCCCAAATTTAAGGTCAGAAGTCTTAAATGATACAACAAAAGTCTTAATTATCATTTAAAGAGTTCTTAAATTTGAGCCGGAAAGACAGGAATCGTGATACGATCTAATGTGAGTATCAGACATCAAAAGAATACGATTTAAATAAATAAGTGCATGCAGTGCATCTTTCAGAGTGAAAATGTGGCACTATTGTATTTTCTTAAAGCGTGCGGGGGATTGTGTGTGTTTCCAGCTGTTGCAGAACAGTTCGTAATCATAAGGACATATCGAAAATGTATGACAAGCGATCACTAATGATCAACTGTTCATGATGATGATTTTATAGTGTTGATGAAATATAACAATGTTTACTTTTAAGTGTTTATATTGTAATATGCTGTAGATTATTGGAGAGCACATTTTATTTCCATTATCTGTTTGAATGAGCAGCTGGAAGCTGTGAAGCGCAAACATTTCAAAATAAGAGTCCCCGCTGTATTTAAAGTTAAAAGTTCCACACTATGAATAAAATCTTTTTCCTTTTTCCCCCTAGTTATTGGTAGTTTAGTTGCACCATAAACTGTATCTGAAATTTAATTCAATTTGGACTCTTGTATCCTCTGTCTGGACCCCCCCATCACAGGAAGACTCAGAACATTTAATATAGACTGCTAATTTAAATACTATTTGCAGATTGGGGGGCCTGGGTATCTCAGCGAGTAAAGATGCTGACTATCACACCTGGAGTCGTGAGTTTGAATCCAGGGTGTGCTGAGTGACTCCAGCCAGGTCTCCTAAGCAACCAAATTGGCCCGGTTGCTAGGGAGGGTAGAGTCACATGGGGTAACCTCCTCGTGGTCGCTATAATGTGGTTCTCACTCTCGGTGGGGCGTGTGGTGAGTTGTGCGTGGATGCCGCGGAGAATAGCGTGAAGCCTCCACACGTGCTGTCTCCACGGTAACGCCCCTGCCTGTTTAAGTAAGAGTCTGTGATACATGATTTATTTTGAGATTGTGTGGGTTTGTTTTGGTATTGGAGATACAGTGTTAATTTGATTTGTTCAGGTCTTGAAAAGTCTTAAATTTGATTTTAAAAACTGTGCAGAAACCCTGCATGTGTACAAAATACTAACAATTAAATATAGCACAGATTGGTTCAAAGACCGTCCAGGACGCCTTCAAAATACGCAACGGCAAGATGAAACATGATGGGGGGTCTCCTTTTTAGAGTTATAACTTGACATTGCATATTTTAACCTGTTAATGCTCATTGACCTCACCCGTGGGTTTGACTTTACTTTGCTTAAATGAGTTCACATTTACATAGTGTGCCATTCAGAATTGTTCATAATGTTGACAAATTATACATCTTTATAATTTGTCAACATTATTAACTCCTTTTTTTTTTTTTTGACTAGACTATATAGTAAATGTGAACTAATTTAAGCAAAGTGACATCAGTTCTGGGGGGGGGAATGCACATCAACAAGTTAAAAGTGGCGCGAGATGTATGATAACGGTCAAAGCCGTTCATGTAGTGCAGGTTTATGTAGAAAAACATTTAAGTCAGACATGACAGTAAAGCTGCACGATAATGGTGAAATTTCTTTAAATTATTATTAGGTTGGCTTGAGAGCCAACATTCTGAAATCCTATTTAAACTTATTATTATTAGCAAAGCATCACTATTGTAATCTCACATACTTATTATTATTCTTATTCCGTACAAAACTTCGGCACCTAACTCGTCCCGCACCGTTTGTAGTAGACCCATGAATTAGGTGTCAAATCGACCGGCCTATTGACGACACCTGTGCTATGACTTTTCTAAGGGATTGGGGGTACGGTGCACCCCTGGGGGGCAAACAACTTCCCAAAAATTTCCCATAGGCATACTATGGCAAGGGTCTCGCCTGTGAAAACATTTTTCTTTCCTACTATGGCAATGCAAGAAAGTTGTCAAATCATATCTCCCAATCAGAATGACATAGAGACTTGGGGGTGGGCTCATTTCAATCGGGCTACCAATCAGTCTTTAAGGATCATCTTGGAAATGGTGTAGCCACGCCCTAGCAACCATTTACGGCACCCTAGCAACCGCCCCCATAGACTTCCATTCAAAATGGCTCAGAAGGATATCTTCAGGACAGAATGTCATAGACACTTGGGGATTGGCTCTTTTCAGTCAGATTAGTAATCAGCCAATAACAATCTCTCTGGTCACTGGCTAGCCACACCTTAGCAACAATTTAGAGCACCCTAGCAACCAGTCCTATTGACTAACATTAAAAATGGCTGAGAGGGATATCTTTGGATCAGAACATATACAGACATGGCAGTTGGCTTATTTCACGTGGGTGAGCAATCAGTCTTCATGTATCCATTTGAAAAACTACTTAGCCACACCCTAACAACCATTTAGAGCACCCTAGCAACCATCCCCACTGACTTCCATTCAAAATGGCTGTGTGATATCTTCTGATCAGTATGTCCTAGACACATGTGGGTGCTATCATTTGATTCAGGCTAGCAAGCCATGTTCGAACATACCCTGTGTTTGGGGGAAAAATGTACCCCAGGGCAAAAAACTGTACCAAAAAGTCCCATTGGGTACTATGGGAAGATAATTTTTTTCCTAAAATGGCAGTCAATGCAAGAAAGTTGCCAGATCATATCTCCCAATCAGAATGACATAGATACATGGGGCGGGCTATTTTTCAATTGGGATACCAATCACTCTTTAATTATCACCTTGGAAATGGCATATCCACGCCCTAACAACCATTTATGGGACCCTAGCAACCACCCCCCATTAACTTCCATTCAAAATGTCTCAGAAGTATATCTTCAGAACAGAATGTTGTAAACACTTGGGGATTGGCTCTTTGAGTCAGGTTAGTAAGCAGCCAATAAGAATCTCTCTGTTCACTGGCTAGCCACGCCCTGACAACCATTTAGAGCACCCTAGCAACCAACACTATTGCTTTCACTTAGAGTGTGATATCTTCGGATCAGAATGTCCTAGAGACATGACAGTTGGCTTGTTTTAATTGAATGAGCAATCAGTCTACAACTATCATCATGGGAACTACTTAGCCATGCCTTAGCAACCATTTAGAGCAACCTAGCAACCAAACACCATTGACTTCCATTCAAAATCACTAAGATGGGTATCTCAGGATCAGAATGCCGTAGAGACTTCCGGGTTGACATATTTCACTCAGGAAAGCAAGGAGCCTCATTAAGTATCACTCTGGTAACTGCCTAGCAACCACATGGGGTTACCCTAGCAACCAAGTAACAAATCACATATCTCTGCACCAGAAAATTGTAGAGACTTCTGGGTGGACTTATTTCACTCAGGATGGCAAGGAGCCATGTTAAGTATCACCTCGGTAACTGCCTAGCAACCAGATGGGGTTACCCTAGCAACCAAGTAACAAATCACATATCTCTGCACCAGAAAATTGTAGAGACTTCCAGGTTGACTTATTTCACTCAGGATGGGAAGTAGCCATGTTAAGCATCACCCTGGTAACTGCCTAGCAACCAGATGGGGTTACCCAAGTAACAAATCACATATCTCTGAACCAGAAAATCATAGAGACTTCCAGGTTGACTTATTTCACTCAGGATGGCAAGGAGCCTTGAATAGTATCACCCTGGTAACTGCTTAGCAACCAGATGGGGTTAACCTAGCAACCAAGTAACAAATCACATATCTCTGCACCAGAACATCATAGAGACTTCGGATTTCTTTCATTTGACTCAGGGTAGCAAGGAGCCTTTTGAGGATCACCTTGGTAACTGCCTAGCAACCAAGTAACAAATCACATATCTCTGAACCAGAACATATCTATCTATCTATCTATCTATCTGATAGAATGAATGGTCTTATAATCTTTAAAGTTTGAACTTTAAAACTACTACTTAAACTTGTAACTACTTCAAACTTCAAGCTTTTAAAACTACTTCAAACTTTCAGGCTAGGCTTTCTCAAGCCAACCTAAAGTTTGTCCACAAACTTTTCAATCTAGTTATTATTATTATTATTATATCCCCATACCCCATAGTAATATATAGGCTAATAGTAATATATTTCTATATATTGTAATTGAGCGCACAGAATTGCTATACAGTCTCAAGCATCTATTTTGAAGGAAGCCTAATTATTTATTCAAGCCTTTAATTTTGAATGAAACAGTGTTGTTTCTGTGTGTCACCAGCAGAGGTAACACGGTCAGCGCATGTTAGTGACGTGCATGAACCGAACTCAGAGCACAGCTGTTCTGTACAAAACATACATTATCAAAGCACGAGATGGAATTAATTTCACGTGCATCGAGCACAGAACGCCGTATCATTATCCTCGTGTGCCGCACATACGAGACTCGTACACATCTACGGTGCAGTACATATCAGCACGTGCTCGAAAGAGAAACAATGATTGGTCACTAGTGAACTTCTGAAGAGAGCATGATTGGTCAGGTGAGGTGAAAACAGACGAGGAAAGAGCTTGTGATTTGGTCTATCCGTAGACACAGCCTACAATGACAATGAAGAACAATTTGCAGCTTTGCCTGGTTGACACCTTCTGTTTGCTAGCTCACTAATATTGTAGACGAATATGCTTAATTAACCGTGAGAGGCAGAAATCGTGATCGCGATTAAAATACGATTAATTGTGCAGCCCTACATGAAGGTGTCCTGTGTAAGGCCCATGTCTCTCTTCACCTGTGACTGAACACCAGTGGGCGGGGCCAAGGGTGCAATGATGGAAAAATATGTGTTGATGTCTTGCTGAAGAGGCAGTCATATGCTGATGTATTTGGTCCTTGTGACGTCACAAGTTCCACAAATTACAAACGAGCCGTTTCTGGAGCCTGATTTAAATAAATGCACTTTCTATTGAGGAGGAAGTTTTCAGTTCTGAAACTTGTATGTTTTTATAGTGCAATGACCTCTTATATCAAAAGATCAAGGAACATTTTATTCCTCATGTCTTGACCCCTTTAAATAGGTATTTTACATTGTATTTATTTCAAAAATGTGAAAGAACAACACTTGTGCTTATCAAGCGTTTGATACGAGCTGAACAGCTTGTCATGCAGTTATTGATTGGTTGATTTCAGGGTTACGTGTTGAGCTCTATTGAGGGCAGAGTCGCAGTGGAGTATCTGGATCCGAGTCTGGAGGTGCAGAAGAAGAAATACGCCTTCAAATGCCACAGACTGAAGGAGAACGGCATCGAACAGGTGTATCCTGTCAACGCCATCTCTTTCCACAGCATCCACAACACATTCGCCACAGGTGCGCTTAAATACTTTCTGATCAGTTGGATGGGTTTAAGGATGAAATTCTGGTATTTGTGGTATTTAGCAAGTTTGCGGTCTGTATCTCTGAAGCCTCAGTTTGGATTTATTTTTTCTGTGAGGCCTGGCATGTCTGCAAAGTGTCATTTTACCATGAAATGATGTTTGTTTGTCCAGGTGGCTCTGATGGCTTTGTGAACATCTGGGATCCGTTCAACAAGAAGCGTTTGTGTCAGTTTCATCGTTACCCAACCAGCATTGCGTCTTTGGCGTTCAGTGTGGATGGATCTCTGCTCGCCATCGCCTCGTCCTACATGCAGGAACAGGGCGACATTTCACACCCTGCCGACGCCGTTTACATCCGCCAGGTCACCGATGCCGAGACGAAACCCAAGTGAGTTTGACTACTTGCTTTATTTATATTTGAGGGCCAAATTGCCAAAAATGTCCTCATGCAAAATATTAAAGCCTACTTCTGAGGGCCATCACTAGTAGCAAACTTCATAAATGGGTCAGATAACATCATATGATCACATGCTGCTGCAGTTTTTTTTTTTGGGAATTTGGAATTCCCAATGCGCTCTAAGTCCTCATGGTGGCGTAGTGACTCACCTCAATCCGGGCGGCGGAGGACGAATCTCATTTGTCTCCGCGTCTGAGACTGTCAATCCGCACATCTTATCACGTGACTTGTTAAGTGCGTTACCGTGGAGACATAGTGTGTGTGGAGGCTTCACGCTATTCTCCACGACATCCACGCACAACTCTCCACACGCCCCACCGAGAGCGAACCACATTATAGCGACCACGAGGAGGTTACCCCATGTGACTCTACCCTCCCTAGCAACCGGGCCTATTTGGTTGCTTAGGAGACCTGGCTGGAGTCGCCCTGGATTCAAACTTGTGACTCCAGGTGTGATAGTCAGCATCAGTACTCGATGAGATACCCAGACCCCCTCCTGCTGCAGTTTTTAAACTCAAAATCATAGCTATAGATTGTTCTTTATTGATGAACACATTCAGCGGTGTCTGTTTGAGCAGTAATATGATCCGAGAGAGTTTTAACAATCTCAGAAGATTGAATTTCCTGCATCGATCAGAATGACGAAGGAACGTGTGTGTGTGTATGTTTTAAAATAGATTACTGCAGTCTGACACTTACAGTGCATTTAGTGCTGAACACTTGTGATCGGATCATTCGAGACCGATGGTAATATCAGGTGTAAACGGGGTCTCGATCTCAGCGTGTAACACATTCATGAGCTGAAGTGGCGTTCGATCAGACAGCAGTAATAATATCATGTGATGTTTGTGTTCTTGTGTTCACAGGTCAACATGAGTCCCGCTCTGATTCTGCAGCTTCATGTATATTCATTCGATTAAACATTGTTCACTGTTTGTACTTTAAATACTTTCTTCATTCTGTTTGTCTTTTAATTGTTTTGTGTAATAAGTTCAATAAATGTTTATATTTTATATGTTGTTACAGTATGTCCTCAAATCTTTCCTGTCTATTTATGTTCTTAAAGAAACAAAACTGCATTGTTACAAGAACATCAGTTTCATATATCATGATAAACCCATACTAAACAGTATTTTTTGACCACGCAGTTTAATGTTCTTTTTATTATCATGATTAAACATTTTTATGTCATACAAACATCCAGTCAGTAAGTCGGGCCGATTATGATTCATTACAAGGACAGGCTCATAAGACTCATGAATTTGATGACACTACTTACACTGTATATTTTTTATCTTGTTTGTGTGCAGTCAGTGAAGATGACCCTGTAGAGAAATGTGCTCTTTATAGTCTTACAAATACTTCGTTGCTGTACGAAGAATTCAAAACTGCACTCAAGTACAAATATTTCTGTTGACCTCTATAGATTTGTGTCAAATACACAGTAAGCCAAAAAGTCTAGAAGAACTTGATGTAATAACAGAAAATATAGTATTCTCTAGCACTCTAGAATATCTCTCACACAAACACATACACACACACACACTCAAACTCTCACACACAAACAAACACACTCACTCTCACACATACTCACACACACTCTCTCACACACACTCACAAACACTCACACACACACTCTCACACACTCACACACACACTCACAAACACTCTCTTACACACTCACAAACACTCTCTTACTCTCTCACACACACTCACAAACACTCTTACACACTCTCAAACACTCTCTCACACACACACACTCACAAACACTCACACACACACTCTCACACACACACTCACAAACACTCTCTTACACAATCACACACACTCTCTCACACACACTCACAAACACTCTTACACACATTCAAACACTCTCTCACACTCACAAACACACTCTCACACACAAACACTCTCTTACACACACTCTCACACACACTCTCTCTCACACACATTCACAAACACACTCACACACAGAGTCTGTGGAACATGAACAGCGCAGATAAGATGCAATTATTGCATTAAAAAGCTTTGTGTTGTCTAATGGCTTCAGCTGCTGCTTCAGTATCCTAAACGTTATTTGTGCGTTTGTTAAATGATGTTAGTAATTCCTCTAACAGTTATGAGTCATTATTGTGAGTTCATCTTCATATGAAATGCCGTTCATTAATGACCTCATCAGTGCACTAAACTGTGCTGTTTCCTGTCATCTTCACGTTTGTTAAACTGGAAAATTGACTTCCTGTCTGACTGCTGCACAATCTGATGTTGTTTATCCCATTGGCTGGTTGCAATCACTCGAAGTCCTTTCTTTTAATTTGATCAGTTGAATATCAATTAATGTTCTGATACAAGTGGAAACGTGATTTTATTTGGGTGTTTCATCACCTGAGGTGTGACTTTTATTAAAACACATTTAAACTTGTTTCTTTTTGTCATAT
>NC_059379.1:255000-295000 GCF_019703515.2 Myxocyprinus asiaticus
ACCCAGAGGAATTCCTGCCAGATCAGATTACTGGATCATTTATACCTGAATGACAGTGTCACCATTATTCATGAACTCACTCATCTGTCAATATCTCAGACAGACACACACACACACACACACGCACACAAGCACACTCACAACCACGCACGCACACGCACGCACGCACACGCACGCACACAAGCACACTCACAACCACACACACACACGCACACACACACACACGCACACACAAGCACACTCACAACCACACACACACACACGCACGCACACACGCACACACACGCACACACACACTCACAACCACACACGCACTCACAACCACACACGCACTCACAACCACACACGCACTCACAACTGCACACTCACAACCGCACACACACTCACACACAAACACACACTCACACACAGACACAAACACATAAACATACTCTCAATCACACAAACACAATCACACACACACACACTCACAACCACACACACACACGCACACACACACTCACAACCACACAACCACACACACACTCACAACCACACACGCACTCACAACCACACACGCACTCACAACCACACACACACTCACAACCACACACACATCACAACCACACACACACTCACAACCGCACACACACACACACACACACTCACACTCACAACCGCACACACACACTCACACACAAACACACACTCACACACACAAACACACAGACACAAACACATAAACACACACTCAATCACACACACACAAACACAATCACACACACATACACACAAACACACACACACACACAAACACTTGAATTTTCAGATTCATATTTTCATTCCACTGCAGCAATTCAAAATAGCATGACATTTCATTTATTCTAAATTAACACACAAAAGTGACATCACATGTGAAAGATCAAACATTCAGATTTAAAAATATTCATCTCAGAATTAATATGACTCTTTATAAGTCTTAAAGGATTAAAGCATAATTATCATATCATTATTTACTAACCATCATGTTGTTCAAAACCCGTATGTCTTTCTCTCTTCCGTGAAACACAAATGGAGATTTTTAGCAGAATGTTCAAGCTGCTCTTTAACATACAATAAGAGTGTACAGGTCAAGCTCCAAAAATGCCAAAAAGTACCAAAAAAGTATCATAACAGCAGTCCATATGACTCATGCACTATATTTAAAGTTTTCTGAGGTCATTTAATCAAGTCCTTGGATGAAAACTTAAAATTAAGCTATTATTCATCCTGCTAAACCTCTTCTTTTGTGTGCCACTGAAGAAAGAAAGTCATACGGGATGAGAACGACATGAAGGTGAATAAAAGATTAGCAAATACAAATAGCTAAATTAATTAAAAACATTACATGTAAATAATAAAAAAAACTACTATGAACATGAAGAGATTTCATGAAAGGGGTCATGAGAAACATATGTGATGATAAATCATATGATGTTGAAGTCAATGGGTGATTTACAAACTCTAATCTTAAATTTCTTGAGCATAAAGTTAACAAAAAACAGAAATAAACACATAAAACTGAAATTTCTTAATGATAATGCATCCAGACATTTAACCATTTAACGGTGTGATGGAGTGAATGCTATGTGCAGGTATCTGTGTGTCTGTATCTTATACGGATGCGGAACGTCACATGTGAGGATGATGGGATGGTTGCCGTGGTGATCAGTGGTTTACCCAGCCAACCAGGAGCTCCTCATTTACACATCCTGATGGTCACTTACGGCAAACACACAAGGACAATAATAACCACAAGCACAATTCTTTTGAAACATGCAACTGTGTATTAAAGAAATAAGACACTCAAGGTGGTGATATATTGTTAATATAGTCATGCTTAAAGGAAGTTTTAGACAGCGGAGTGATTATATTCACAATATAGCATGGTCTCAAGTGCCTTATTGCTTTTATGAAACAATTACTACATAATACAAATATTAAGCACACATGTTTTCATTAAAATTTTAGTAAGCAAATAGATGAATTGTCCACAAGAAGACCTAGTTGTGCGGTGAGCTGGTGAATGAATGCAGTAGCGGATCCTGGCATTGGCAATGTAGGCAGCCACCTAGGGTGGCACGACCGTGTGCTAACCCCGCCCAGCACAGAGCTCGCAAGATCGCAATGGGAGGTGCCTTCAATTGTTCCTGGCAGGCTTTTCAGCCTTACAAGCTCTATATGGTTAGGATTTGGGATGTTCACAATGTATTGTTACATTCTGAACAAACATAAGATAACCATGATCAATAGTTTAGGTCCACCAAGACGTCTTGCCTAGGGCACCAAGTAAGCGAGAACCGCCACTGAATGAACGAACGCTGTTTTGAACAATCAAACGCATAATCTGTGTTTTATAAATTGACCAGTGAAAGATAAATGTTCATAATGACTTCCTGTGAATTTAGATATTGATCAAATTTGTGTGTTTGTGTGGAGACAATGTCTGGTCTCACTGCTGTTGACCCCTGAGGGTTGGTTGGGTCATGACCCTGACTGTGACCTCTGTGGACATCGTGACCTTCACCTGGTTCAAGCTGTTGTGAATCGTATGACAGCAAACGCTGATGCGTCATTAGCTGAGTTTCCATCTACATATTTCAATGCAAATTTTGTGATTTTGTGAACATTCTGGATAGAAACACCATGATGCAAATTAAATCTCCAAAATGGGGAGTCACGTGACACCATGCAAGGTTCGGACGTGTGAATGGCGAGCTCTGTGCACTTTGCTAATTTTATTACTATTTGTGTCATAAACCGGTGAGATTCGATACACCCTGATTCTTAACTATTCTATGAAGACAATATGTCAAAGAATTCAAAATCCTCGGGCTCTGGATATATTAAAAAACACTTATGTGCTCAAGATGACGCCCCTGAGCAGCAGGCCGCAAGCCCGGGAGTCGATCTGGGCGGTGAGGTGAAAGAAATTTGGCGACAATTGATAAACGTGTCGGCAATGCTGATGAAGGTCGTTGCTGACTTGGAGGAGCTTGCTGAAAAACGTTGATCGATCACTGCCATGGAGACGAAATTCACTGATGTGTTTACAAGACTGGGGGGTGTCGAGAAACAGATCGATTATCTGGAGTCATCGGAGAGGGAATTAGCTGCTAATCCGCTAGCGACCAAGGCGGATTTGGAACGCGTTTGGGAAAAGTTGGAAGACCTTGAGAATCATAACCAGCGGAATAACATACGAATTGTTGGAATTCCTGAGCATGCAGAGGGTCAGAATATGGTGGAATATTGTGCTGGTTCCGCTAGTGGCTGGAGTTTGTTTTGTGGAGGAACACACCTTTGGGACAGTAATGTAAATGAATCTACACGTTTTTTGTGTTCATTCCGCCTATTGGCTGGAGTTTGTTTTATAGATTTTCTTCTGTTATGTAATTCTATCTCACAAAATTTGTACAGAAACACTGGACTTGAGAAATCCGACGGCAAATTTGTCACGGGGGCTCTCGTAGGCATACATGGACTGTTTGAGTTTAGAGGGATGGACGGCGGTTGGCGCTGTCGTGTGCGAGGTTAATGCGCATATTTTTCTTTTTTCTGTTTGTTTGGATTGGGGGGAAGTTTGGGGTTTGATTGCTGCACTAATGTTGGAATGTGGTCTTCATAATCTTGTTTTTGACACACAATCTATTTTTTCTAATATGTCAATATGTCAAATGTAAATATGAGTGGATTGTCTCTCTCCACGTGGAATGTGAATGGGTTGGGGCACCCCATAAAAAGAAGGAAGGTTATTACTTTTCTTAAACGTAAAAAATATGATATAGTGTTTCTTCAAGAAACGCATCTTTCTCCGCAGGAAGCTGAAAAATTTGGGAAGATATGGGGTGGACATGTTTTCTTTAGTGCTGGCTCAAGTAAGAGCAGGGGAGTCATTACATTGATGGAGAAGGATGTGTAAAAATCTTGGTCTTACAGATATTTGGAGACTTTTGAACCCATCGAGTAGGGACTATACATTCTTTTCATCAGTTCATAAGATTTATTCTAGAATATATTTTTTTATATATCTAAGTCCCTCATTTCATCTGTTGTTGACTGCTCAATTGGAAATATCTTAGTCTCAGATCATGCCCTGGTGAGTTTGGAGGTGTTGCCATATACAGAGAAAAATAAATCATATAGATGGCACTTTAATGTATCCCTTTTTCAAAATCCTGAATTTCAACAAATGTTAAAGACTGAAAACAATGTTTATATGGAGACCAACTGGTCCTCGGTATCCTCTGTGGGCGTGGCTTGGGAGGCACTTAAGGCGGTTCTTAGGGGTCGGATCATACAGTATGCCTCATTCACCAAAAAATCCAAAGCACGAGAACTCGTGAAGTTGGAAGGAAATATTAAAAGTGCCGAGGCAGAGCTGAAGTGCAGAATGTCATCTGATGGCCTCAGAGAATTGACTCGATTGAAATACAGATATAATACTATTTTGTCACGGAAAGTGGAGTTTTGGTTATTCAGGGCAAGGCAGTCATACTTTGAGTCGGGGGACAAAGCAGGGAAGCATTTGGCTAGATATATAAAGCAGAGAGAGTCTTTCTCTACCATTCCCTCAGTGAAATCTGCTGGTGGTGAAATATTTACCTCGGCCATTGATATTAATAATGCTTTTAAAGAATTCTATCTTGATCTTTATAGTTCCACGTCTTCGTCAACTGATGAAGATATTAGAAACTTTGTGGACCCTTTACGTCATCTCTTGATTCTGAGATAACCTTGGAGGAGCTTGGCGAGGTAATTAAGGCCTTGCCTACAGGCAAGGCTCCGGGGCCAGATGGTTTTGCCACTTTTTTAGTTTTTTAGATCTTATGCTACAGAACTGGCTCCACTTTTGTTAGAAGTTTATACGGAATCATTAAAGAATGGAAAACTTCCGCCAACCATGACACAAGCCCGGATCAGTCTGATTCTTAAAAAGGACAAAGATCCAAGCAAGTGTAAAAGTTACCATCCAATTTCCCTGATCCAGCTGATGTAAAAAATATTGTCCAAAATTCTGGCTAACTGATTAAGTAAGGTTATGACATCTCTTATACATATAGATCAGGTGAGGTTTATTCGGGGCCGCAGCTCTTCTGATAACATCAATATCATGTGGTCAGTAGCGAATGATCAGTCTCCGGTTGCTGCCATCTCACATTGACGCCGAAAAGGTGTTTGATATGGTAGAATGGGATTATCTTTTTAAGATTTTGGAAAAATATCGGGTTTGGGAATACTTTTATTGGATGGATTAAGTTACTTTATAGACACCCAGTAGTGGCGGTATAAACAAATTGATTAATTTCAGATTATTTTACTCTGGAAAGGGGCATCTGGCAGGGTTGCCCTCTTTCCCCATTATTGTTCTGTTTTACCCTGGAACCATTAGCAGCTGTGATAAGGAAGGAGGATGATTTTCCAGGGGTGATGGTGGGAGGTGTGGCACATAAGCTTCTGCTTTACGCAGATGATATTTTATGCCTTGCCTCCACAGAATTATTAATTCCTTTTCCAAGTTCTCGGGATGCAGTTAATTGGTCTAAATCCGAGGCTTTGGCTCTGACAGCGTACTGTAACGGCTTTCCAGCCGGGTGCCTTCCAGTGGCCCAAACAGGGCATTAAGTATTTGGGGATTTTATTCCCAGCAAATTGGTGTGATTTAGTTAGAGTTAATTTTGACCCTTTAATAAAAAGGTTTTCGAATGATGTGGTCAGGTGGGCTTCATTACATTTATCTATGATTGGGAAGGTTAATGTTATTAAAATGAACTGTATTCCAAAATTCAACTACCTGCTACAATCTCTCCCTGTAGATGTCCCCCTCTCTTATTTCAAGCAATTTGATAGCATAGCAAAGTCCTTCATTTGGAATGGTAAACGTCCCAGATTACATTTCAATAAGTTACATAAGCCAATTGAAAAAGGTGGGCTAGGCCTACCCAAGATTTTGTTTTATTATTATGCATTCGGTCTCAGACATTTGGCTCATTGGTCGCTTCCACCTGAGAGAGCCCCTCCCTGGTTTTGTATTGAACAGGAAGTTCTTGCCCCTATTTCACCACTGCAAAGCCTTTCGATTAAACTAGCCGGAGAAGTTAAGTTACACCCCATTATCTCGCATTTGCACTCGGTATGGACAAAAGTGTCCAGAGTGTTTAAATCAGATATTTATTTAAATGTTGCATATGGCAGAACCCAAAATTATGTATTAATAAGTGCCCTTTCTGCTGATCAGAGTAGATTGGGAGGGGGGTTAATATGCTCGGTGACCTATATGAGAGTGGAGTGTTGAGATCCTTTGAAAATTTGGTTCAACATTTTGGGATTCCCAGATCTCAATTCTTTAGGTATTTACAGCTGTGCCACCTGCTCTGTACTATTTCTGGGAGTAGCATACACCCCCCTAAAGCAGCAGATACTTTGGGAGAGGTGATTACTGCTTTTGGAAAAGGTCATGAGGCATCAGTGTATTACTCCCTGATATTTCAGAGTCTGGGTCAAGCAGAAGTCTGGGGGTTCGGAATTTGTTTGATAGGAAATGGGGCAATTACTTAGTGTTTTTGGGGGACTCTCGGGGAGGGGCTGTGGAGAAAGAAGTTTAGTTTTAATTATATATGATTATTATATTTTCTTTTTTGCTTTCTTTTTGTGTGTGTGTGTGTGTGTGTGTGTGTGTGTGTGTGTGTGTGTATTCTTATTTGTGACCACAGGGGTGTTCGTTGGGGGTCAGGGTGGGGTTGGTGATTGGGGAGGGGTAATAGTGGGGGTTAAATGTTTAATGTTGATTCAATGTATATATGCTGTGATTTTTCTTTGTTGTATGTCTATGAATCAATAAAAAATGTTAATTGAAAAATCTCCAAAATGTGCATAAATGTTTACGCTCGCTGGAGATGGACACATTTTTTGATTTAATAAGAAAACATGCACATAAACTACAATGGAAACACATTTACCGAATATAGGAATACAGATTCACATCAAAAAAGTCATGTGTCTGTGTGCTTGAAACCCATTGTAATTTATAACATTTAAATGTGAACGTAGCAATTTTTTCCTCATTAAAAAAAGTTTAGTGGGGCCTGGGTATCTCAGCGAGTATTGACGCTGACTATCACACCTGCAGTCGCGAGTTTGAATCCAGGGCGTGCTGAGTGACTCCAGCCAGGTCTCCTAAGCAACCAAATTGGTCCGGTTGCTAGGGAGGGTAGAGTCACATGGGGTAACCTCCTCGTGGTTGCTATAATGTGGTTCTCACTCTCGGTGGGGCGTGTGGTGAGTTGTGCGTTGATACCGTGGAAAATAGCATGAAGCCTCCACATGCGCTACATCTCCGTGGTAACATGCTCAACAAGCCACATGATAAGATGTGCGGATTGACGGTCTCTGACGTGGAGACAACTGAGATTCGTCCTCCGCCACCCGGATTGAGACGAGTCACTACGCCACCATGAGGACTTAGAGCGCATTGGGAATTGGGCATTCCAAATTGGGGAGAAAAGGTTTTTCTCCTAAAGAACTGAATAGTAACTTTGCAACATATGTATAAAATCATGAGCACTCACATGAGATGAAGACTCCAGTATTAACCTTATAAAAGCAGTTTATTCTACATTGAGAGGGTCTCCTCATGGGCGCCGCCATGTTTGGATCACATGACCAGCTGAATACTACTCGATTAATCTCAGTGAACGCCTGTTATTGAACACTTTCATTCATGGATTAAACTAATCATGTCTGACCGTGAACAGAGAATTTCTAAAATGGAAATTGAAGACTATTGCGTCAGCACTGCATGTTTGATCTGTGAATCAAAGGATGTTCTGGCCAATAATTGTGTTCTTTTAGACCCCAACGAGCGCTGCGTAATAGAGTGAAAACACTTCAACATGAAAGACGCGGACGGGTTTGAAAAGCAGACGAGAGATTCTGTGCAGATATCTTCAGCCGTCATCCTGAGAGTGCGCTCTTCTTCAGATTTATGTGTCGACTCATAATGGCTCTTTAATGAGATTCACATCCACACACAATACAAGCGTCCGTTTCAAAGGAGATTCAAATGGACCGTTCACGGCTGGAGTTTCTTTCATTGTAGCTGTCAACAGTTTTTCAATTATGTTTTCCATGTGCTTTATTCTTTCGTGTGTGCTGCAGTAAATTGATGATGATGATGGGGTTCAGAGTTCAACAATCACATCCACATTCACACAGACCACAATTGTTAAAGCTCTTTTAATGTGACTACATCAAGTAATACACACACACAATGAGAGAGAGATGTGTGTGTGCGTGTCTTTGTGCTGTTTGTGAGTGTGTTTGTGTAAGTGTATTTGTGTGTGTGTTTGTGTATGTGTGTGTGTTTGTGTCTGTGTGTGTTTGTGTGTGTGTGTTTGTGTAAGTGTATTTGTGTCTGTGTATGTTTGTGTGTGAGTGTGTCTGTGTCTGTGTATGTGTGAGTGTGTGTGTGTGTGTGTGTTTGTGTTTGTGTGTGTGTGTGTTTGTGTAAGTGTATTTGTGTGTGTGTATGTGTGTGTGTTTGTGTGTGAGTGTGTCTGTGTCTGTCTGTGTGTGTGTGAGTGTGTATGTGTGCGTGTGAGTGTCTGTGTGTGCGTATGTGCATGTGTGTATGTGTGTGTCTGTGTGTGTGAGTGTGCATGTGTGTGAGTGTCTGTGTGTGTGTCTGCATGTGTGTGAGTGTCTGTGTGTGTGAGTGTGCGTGTGTGGTGTGTGCGTGTGTATGTGCGTGTGTCTGTGTGTGTGCATGTATGGTGTGTGCAAGTGTGTATGTGCGTGTGTCTGTGTGTGAGTGTGCGTGTGTGCATGTGTGGTGTGTGCATGTGTGTATGCGTGTGTCTGTGTGTGTGTGTGTGTGCATGTGTGTATGTGCGTGTGTCTGTGTATGTGCGTGTGTCTGTGTGTGTGAGTGTGTGTGTGCATGTGAATGTCTGTGTGTGTGTGTGCATGTGGGCGTGTGTGCATGTGTGTGAGTGTCTGTGTGTGTGTGTGTGTGTGTGTGCATGTGTGTATGTGCGTGTGTCTGTGTGTGGGCGTGTGTCTGTGTGTGTGAGTGTGTGTGTGTATGTGAATGTCTGTGTGTGTGCACGCATGTGGGCGTGTGTGCATGTGTGTGAGTGTCTGTGTGTGTGTGTGTGTGTGTGTGCATGTGTGTATGTGCGTGTGTCTGTGTGTGGGCGTGTGTACATGTGTGTATGTGCGTGTGTCTGTGTGTGTGAGTGTGCGTGTGCGTGTGCATGTGAGTGTCTGTGTGTGTGCATGTGTGGTGTGTGCATGTGTGTGTGTGTGTGTATGTGTGTGTGATTTCATCACGTCAGTGAGTTACTGCATGATAATAAAATGCAAAAAAAGGCACTCAGGCACACTGAATAAGTTCCGTGAACTTGTGCATGTTTGTTTTTTCACATTTTCCAATCAGACAGTAATTCAGTAAAGCTACACGTAACAGGAAAAGTTTAGAAAATCTTCTTTTAGAGCAGTGATTAATAGGTTGAACTCATGGGCGGACTGGGAATAGAAACCAGCTCTAGAGTTGCTGAGTGAGGGTGATACAATTTTGTTTAAGATAATTAATCATTTTAATACATAATTTAAAAAGTTATTTAAACAAAGTTAAAGAATATATATATATATATACACACACACACACAGTATATATATTTTATAAATATAAACTTGGCCCCCAAGCAATGTCGTTTGGTCCAGTCCGGCCCGTGACCCAGAATGAGTTTGACACCCCTGTACCGGTGCTCCGGTTTCCCCCACAAGTCCAAAAACATGCAGGTTAAGTGAATTGGAGACTGTAAATTGCCCCGCAGGTGTGAGTGAGAGTCCCCCAGCCACTGTTGCATCAGGAAGGGTATCCGGTGTAAAACCTGTGCCAAGTCAAATATGTGTATCACGTATGGTCTGCTGTGGCGACCCCTAACAGGAGCAGCCGAAAGAAGAAAAAGGAGAAGCATCATTAAGGTACACTTGTTCCTTAGCGTTCTAAACGTAGTCCAGTCAGCAGAGGAGTTTGTAAATCTAGCTTGGGCCCCTGATTTATCTCTTAAATACTGTCAGAGGACCATTGATTGTCCCTATCACTGATCCTAAACTTCTTCATGGGAACATGTTTATTAGAGATAGACAAGAAGATTTAACTTTTTAAAAATGTTTGACAAACATTGCTGTTTGAACTGGTTCTGTTTTTATAGAAAAATATATAATATTGTCTTTTTTAAGTGCTACTTGAAGAAAACCCACAGGTTACTTTCCAAAACATTTGATTTTGGTTGAACAATATATTGACCTATTAATGACTAAATTCACTTTTCTCAAAGTCACTTTTTTCATAATCCAAAGGGATAACAGTATGGCATGTCTTATATTTCACTATTTTTCTTTTTAGCTTAGGTGTGGTTTCTAGAATGTTTTTTAAATGTTGTACAAACGTTCAGCTTGTGACAACCTCACTGCAATCAAAATGCCATGTTGTCAAACGTTTTCACTCATTAAACGTTTAATTTCTTTGGACTTTTCTGATATTCAGTAAGTGATCAAGACACAATGATCATAGTTCATGAGTTAAACCGTTAAACCGCTCTGTCAGTAGACTAAATCACCTGTGAAATACACATTCATTCATTCATTCATTCATTCATTCACTGCATCATTTCTTTCTCACAGAACAGTACTGCAGCATGTGTTTGTGTGATAGATTAGTTTACTACATGAATTGTTTGTGAATCACGCACAGACACAGCTGGAGTGTTCGTTCTTTCATTCATATGTTTCTTATTTGAGTCCAGTGTTCAGCTCAATACTTCTGGGCTTTCTCATGTGTGATTTCATTTGCCCCTCACAAACATTCCTAATGACATTAGAGACGCTGCACGCACACGACTGCGGCCCACTGACTCCATTTAGCAGACAAATCCGTTTAAAGAGCTTATTGATGGCGAGCGTTATTACGGGTGATTATCAAAACAACAGACAATGGGCCAAAGTGTCCACTAACCGGTTTATGTGTCATTCCACGGAGGCAAAGCAGATGGCCGAGTCGTCATTTACAGTCCGAGGAAATACTGCAGCGGCAGATAAGAGACCGACCGATTCCAGACAAATATGAACACAAGTGCAGGAGATGTTTCTGATAAAAACCACGCTAATCACATCTCAGAGCAAAGTTTAACGAGTAACGGATTAAAGGATAGTGACAGCGAATCCTGAACAACAGCTTTTATTGGCAATATAAGTGTGTCGTTTCCTGCAATAAAATAATGACCGTTTTCAAACAGGTTTCCCAAACAATCCCGTCAGACAAACGGAGCATCATTCAGCTCGATCTGCATAATAATAAACTCATACAGATCAGCCTCAAACTGTTATTGATACAACATACGATGAAAGACTTGCAAGTGAACGTAAGGCCTCTCCGCTTGGGCAAACATGCACGTCTGCTGTACTTAATGGTGAAGAAAAACCTTTTAATTCCTCAATCAATGCAAAGTGTTCAGACAAAACCAATGACAGTTCCAGAACATGCAAAACAATCACTAAAAGGATGCTGTTTGTGTGTTCTGGTAACAGCCGTGAAACAGGTGAAATTACTATTCCAAACGAAACATTTCATGGCAACAACAGGCATTTCATGCAGTCATCGTTTAAATTTAAACGAACAGTCGGCGTCATAATTAAATATGCCACTTCAGTGTGCAGGTCAACCAACCAAGTTCCTGTCAATGAATTACATTTCTCGTGTGCCGATCACGACATCATTCAATAATCAAAACTATTGAAAAGTGTAAACAGATACAGTATAATCATCCTCCTTCAGACAATATATTCAAAATATGCATGACATCATCTGACCTTCATTACACAAGAATCGATACTGATGATCTTCACATTCACCCTGACGCCATAGAAACCTGCATTTGTGATGTAAATGTTCATGTTGATTTTATGAAGTGTGCTTGAAGCGCTGTTGAAGCCGACTGTATTCTGAGGTTTGTGATAATCATGTGAAGATCCTGCAGTGTATCCAGCGTTCTTCTGAAGGGTTTGTGAGGAGCTGATGTTTTATTGTGCGACAGACCCCTGACGCTTCAAACAAGTCGTTATGTTGAAGAGATAATTACACAATGCTGTTAAACGAAGGTGATATCTGCTGGAGAACTCTTGCTGCTGTTCTCCGCAAATATAATCACGACACTCAAACGCTGTTTAGAAGTTTGAGTTTGAAACAGTCAGATGAACAAACTCAGTTAACGGAGTTTGATGAGAATGTATAAACATAATGTGACGAGTTTGTCTGACGGCGCTGTTATCACACCATAATAAAACAAAAAAAACTCGAAATTCTGATGTCTGATTTGAGACGTTTGTCAGTCTGTTTATTAGCTGATAACATCGTGTTTACATGCACACTCTTACACTGATTATGTTTAATAAGTCAACTATGGTTACGTTTACATGCACGCTCATAATGCGATTAAGGCAATACTATGATTAAACTGTAGCTCATGTAAACAGAATACTGCGAATATGCAAATAATCAGAGTAATGATAATCACAGTAAGATATGTGGAGTACTCCTATTTTAAACGCTTTATACAGGCATGTAAACGCTTTAATCGCATTTCTTCCACTCTGACCAAAGTGCGCCAGTGCTGCAGACGGATGATGTTACATTCAAGCACAGGTTCAAAAACATCATGAAACAGAAGAAGCTGCACTTAAAGGTGCTGGAGGCGATTTGTTTCATGGAAAAGTACGCAAAAAATGTTCCTGCTCCCTTAAAGATATTAATGAAATAAGTGTCCTGAGATATCTCACCGGTCTCTGTGACAGCTGTAGACTTTGTAAACAGCAAACTAAAATGTGTCCGCAGACCGCTTTTCACCTGTCAATCATTTTGCTCGTTCTCATTTGAAGTGGATTGTTGAGGCTTTGATTCATAATGTTTGTCAGTTAAGGGGATATTGTGCCACTGTTGAATTTAACAGCCACAGGAACAAACAATGCTGCTCTTTTGCTCGGGTTTTGGTCTCAAAATTATCTTCGGAGGGCGGGGTTTTGGAATGAAGGGGCGTGGCTTATTCAACACACAGTCACATGAAAGCTTCAGAAGGCTAAAATCACGAACAGCACCTTTACTTCTCAGCTTCATGTGAAACGGTAGTTTCTTGCACTGATTTCCAGCAGTGGTGCTCTCCGCTGCAGAATCTAAAACCCCATGGCGAAAGAAAACAAGTTGTGAATGTCCTTGTGCAGTTTGAATTGAATGTTGGTGAGATAAAAAGACCATATTAACAGCAAAATGATATTAAGGAAACACGTCTTTCAAATGAGTTTGTCCTCGTTGGTGGAACACAACATCCAGCGTATTTCTGATTCTCAAACAAATGACTCTTATGAACGATTCTTTTTAGTGAATCATAAACAGACAGCGCATTCAGTGTAGTCAAAATTGACTCTTATGAACTGGTTTCTTTTTTCTCCTCAATTTGGAATTCCCAATGTGCTTTTAAATCCTCGTGGTGGCGTAGTGATTCACCTCAATCCAGGTGGCAGAGGATGAATCCCAGTTGCCTCCACATCCGAGACGTCAATCCGCACATCTTATCACGTGGCTTGTTGAGCACGTTGCCATGGAGACATAGCACGTGTGGAGGCTTCACGCTATTCTCTGCGGCATCCACGCACAACTCACCACGCGCCCCACCGAGAACAAACCACATTATAGCAACCACGAGGAGGTTACCCCATGTGACTCTACCCTCCCTAGCAACCGGGCCAATTTGGTTGCTAAGGAGACCTGACTGGAGTCACTCAGCACCCCCTGGGATTCGAACTAGCGAGCTAGCGAACTCCTGGGATGGTAGCCAGCGTCTTTTACCACTGAGCTACTATGAACCAGTACTTTAAAAAAATCATTTCCTATGCCGAGTAATTAAATATACATATTTACAACATTAAATATTAATTTATTAAAAATGCATTAAACCACATTTCTCAGCGAATAATCAGAGTATTGGCAAGTAGCATGTAAACGGGATTGAAGAGGTTTGCCCAAATCATGTAAATTTCTTAATCTGATTATTCCTTATACTCGGATTATTGCAATAAAATCACTTTCACACTAACAGGTTTTCTCTCTGAGAAGTTTTGCCTCTTTAATTCTTTACGTTTAGTCCTTTAATGCACCGCTTCTACAGCCATCAAAGTGCCGTTTGTTCATGGTCGGACATCAAAATCCTCTGCTGTGATTAATGTTCCTGTTATTATGCCTAATCCAAAACTTTATTTGAGAGGTGTTGTGGAGAATATTTGTCAGAAGTCATTCTGCAGATTCTGTCTGATCCTGCTTTATAAATAGTTTAGCTGTAAAAATGCTTATCAAACTGTTGGATGGAGTAAACTAGATTGAAATTAACTTTATATTCATATGCTTTACAAAAAAATACAAATAATTAAAGATTAATTGTAATATCTGCTACATTGCTAATAGTAAAACTGTACATACCAAACACAGTCTATATGCAATTTAGAAAATAAACTATTAAAGGGACAGTTCACCCAAAACTGAAAATGCTGTCATCATTTACTCACCCTCATGTCATCCCAGATGTGTTTGATTTTTAGGATAATATTTCAGCTCTGTAGTTCCTTATAATGCAAGTGGGTGGTGACCAGAACTTTGAAGCTCCAAAAAGCACATAAAGTCAGCATAAAAGTAATCCATAAGATTCCAGTGGTTTAATCCATGTCTTCAGAAGAGATATGATAGGTGTGGGTGAGAAACAGATCAACTACTCTTTTTATAATGTCTGTATTAATCCTGGATAATATAACACAAGGTACTGTGATACAAATACATGTGGAATAGTGACATCAAGAATAACATGTGTAGTACAGTATAAAATATAATGCATAGCCTAATAGTAAAAGTAATATATAAGAAAACACTGGCTCACTGTCTTTTTATTGAAATGATTCTAATACTTTGTTATATTAACCGAACAATAATAATATTAATGCTAATAGGTCTAATAATTGAATCTGCAGTTAGGGAAAGTACAGGGAGGAGATCCCGTTTGTAGATGAGCAACAATTGACTCGCATGGAGGACATGGAGATCCAGATTGTTCTTTAAAAAAACATTTATTTTTGTTTCAGCAGGCAAAGTTGTGTAGTTTTGTGTAAACGTATATAAACAAAGTGTTCATAATTGTTTGAATAAATAAAACAGGCTACTAATACTGAGAAAAAGAACTATTAAAAAATAGTTATGCAAGACTCTTTTAATAATAAAAACAACAACAATAATAATAATAATAATAATAAATATAGCTGCAAGCAGCAATACCGGGGTCAAGCCAATTATCGGCAGCATGAGCAGCGAAAGAGGCATCGTGACACATTTTATATAAATTTACGTAAAAACCACTTTTAAAATTCATCGGCCTGTTTTTGGCATTTACGAGCAAAATTTTACCATGTTCTATTTTTACTTGAGAAATTTACTAATGACACTTCTTATTTTGGTGGTTTCATTTCGATCGGACGAACAGCTTTGAAGCAATACGCTAAAGTAGTTTCTGAACTATTTTCGAAGTGGCAACAGGCCATAAGGTGAACCATAGCAAATATGGTATTGTTGTGCTCCTGAACTTAATGAGACCAGTTCTGTGAAAATAGACCAACGGCAATAAAAGTTATAAGCTCACAAAGTAAAAAAAATATTTTTTTCCACCACTAGGTGGCGCCGGACCCAAACTTCTCCGGCACCTTCAGGGCATGGTCCTGATGACACATACAAAGTTTCGTAACGATACGCAAATGCGTTCATAAAATATAGCATTTTGCGACAAAATTCAAAATGGCTGACGCTCAAAATGGCCGAAATGGGAAAATTGGGTATCGTTTGACTCAGAATGTTTTAATGAATCTAAAGAGACCAGTTTTATCATTTTTGGCCAAAGCGTTCAAGAGTTATAAGCCAAAATAGCCGTTTTTTGCTGTCTCCTGACCAGTAGGGGGCAGTGTGGTAAAACACAGCAGGTGATCTCAAGGCATGATGGCGATGACACATACCAAGTCACAATCCGTCAAAGTGTTGCAGAGATACATGATGAAGTCCATTTTGGCATGCTCGCCGTCAACTTCTTGAAGCCATTTCTCAGGAACGATTTCAAACATAAAAAAAAAATTTTAAAAAAGGGGATAACTTTTATGTAGTTCTATCTCACAATCGCTTTAAAACAATTTTGGTGGAAATCGGACAAAAATTTTAGAAGGAGTAGCGAAAAAAGTTGTTTCCTTAAAATTCAAAATGGCGGAAAATTTAGTCGTGTGGAAATCGAAACCATGGTATGCATTCGACTCGGCGTGAGCTCAGGAATCAGGGGAATTTTGTCTCTAGGACTTACAGTTCAAACGTTATTAGCGTAAACATGAGTGAAACTTTTACCTGTTGGTGGCGCTAAAGGGTTTGAGTTACAGACCCCAAATTTGCCTTGGTATCAGTTCAGACTGTCCTCTGGCTGTGTGCAAAATTTAATAATTTTCCTGTGAATGGTTCTATGGGCTGCCATAGACTCCCATGGCAGAAAAAAATAATAATAATAAGAACACTAACGATTACAATAGGGGTCTTCACCCTTTCAGGGCTTGACCCCTAATAATAATAACAGCAGCAGCACAAACACTTTGTCATGACATTGAGGGCCGTGGTGCTTGACTTTGTTTTGTTGACAGAATTTGGCCCTTGGTGAAAACGAATTGGGGAACCCTGGCGTAGATGCACACAGAAGCACGTTTGAACAGCCCCTAACTTGCCCTATACTTGAAAAACTGACTCAAAATGCGATGGTTTGTCAGAACTCGTTGAGTTCGGGTGGGGTTGAAGACCTCTATTGCATGTGTAGAAAAACCGAATAGTGATTTTGATATTTGAAAAGTTGCGTGTCGAGCGGTTATCCGAATGTCGACTATCCATGCACATCCCCAGACTTCAAGCTTGTAAAATCCTTGAGCATATCTGCGTATATTACTCTTTGTTTTCAGGGTTATATATATAAAAATTTGATACTTCATCTGGATGGAAGAGCTCAACACAGTTTCCAAGATCTTACCATGACAGGCCTTTTGACCGTTTACTCAGCTGCAATCACATGTTTCACGGGCACTCTTCTTGCATGCACACACATACGCCAACACAACAGCGCATGGGTACTGAGTTGAGTTAGTATTTGGTGTTATTGATACTGAAGAAAGTCTCATTAATTTATACATGTATAACTTCATATGAAATTATATTTACTTTGTAATATTAACTTGTTAACCAGCAGCACTGGTACTTTTGGCATCATGATGGTAAAAACATTCGGGGCTTAAGTCTGGTAGTCCACCCATAGTGCCGGCCATGAACGGGGTTATGAGTCCACACGAAAGCCCAAAATGTCATACAAGCGCCACAAAATGACCTGGTTGTGTTTTTCATCTCACATTTGCTTTTCTGACACTATCGGTTAGGTTTAGGTTTAAAGTTTAGGGTCGGGAGGTTGCTTTTGTTGATTTAAAACTCACTGAGCATTAACCTTAAAAACCATCTCATCTGTTTGGGAAAACATATAACTGGCTTTAAGCGCCACACAGTGGACATTTCACCTCAGAAGTGCTGCGATACTTGTAAAGAACCACATCATATTATTTAGCAAAAATTGTGGCCATGGTCATTTTCATGAGATCTGGCTGCAATGTTGTCATTTACTTGTGTGATCAGAGAGTGTGTTTACATGCACGATCTTACACCGAATATCCTTAATAAGCAGACGATGTGCATGTGATCATGTAAATACCTTTTCCTTTATCGGTGTAATGTCATTAACAGTTTAAGCAGAAACTGATCAACCACGTAGATTC
Source organism: Myxocyprinus asiaticus (assembly GCF_019703515.2). NCBI lineage: Eukaryota > Metazoa > Chordata > Actinopteri > Cypriniformes > Catostomidae > Myxocyprinus > Myxocyprinus asiaticus. The sequence goes on from NC_059379.1 coordinate 272,950, forward strand.
CTGCCTACTACCCTGATTTCGCTCTGCATGTAAACACATTTACCGCCGTTCTTACCGGCTCATGCAATGAGCGCAAGCATTGTGAGCATGACTGTTTACGTTTGATGCCAAAAACAGGATAATCCGAAGCTTTCAAATTCCATGTAAGCAAATTTTGTTTTTGGTGTTTGCTACTAAACTTTTTGGTATTTCTAAGTGTATTTGTAAATACTAAAGATTCAATAAAATCATTAAATACACACAGAACACATTTACGCCGATAACAGGGAAACTATTGAGAGCTGAACTGTTGACATCTGCTCTGAGAAATCACAGATTCTGCAACATCAAGTGGAAACAGACACAGACCATCATTCACATGATATAACTCAATCAGCACTATATGAATCATTTGTCCCATTCAAAATGGGGCCCTCCCCCCATTGACTTAAATTGAAGGAGAATGTTGAGACAGTATTCGACGACACAGATCACAGCAGTGTGATGGTGATTTCAACACCCCTCATACTTTCCATCCATTTTCTAAAATCTTGTTGGCAGTTACCAGTTTAATACCAACGATGTCAAACATTTCATGGGTTCATAGAATGGTAATCTGTATTTATGTGTATTTTAGAAGGTCAGAATGAATCAAGTAACAGAATAAACATCAAGTGTTTCAGGTTAATTCTTTGTTTTCTCTCAGAAGTGTCTGTCGTGTCTCACCCATTAACTCAAATAGCGATTACTCTCTGAAGTCTCTGTCAGCGGCCAGCGATATTGTCTCCTCTCATTAACCAAACCCACTTAACTGGATAAGCATATAATTGTATGTAAATGTTGCGGCTAAAAACTGCTTTTCAATCCACTTCAGGCGAGCAGGGGCTGCTGGGTAGTTTGCTTAACAGACAGGAAATGAATTAATTTGAATACTAAATTACTCTGATGAAGACTGCTACGTTTGACACGAGACACATTACATCCTCTTTGAACACAGACAACCTCAGAGTGCCGTTGCTAGGGTGTCCTGGGGGGTTGCTAGGTGGTTAATTACAGGTGGCTATTTAAAGTGAAGAGTCTGATATCAGGTAAATATCCACTTCATCCAGCGCTCTGTTCGCTCTCTGAGTTCGAAAGGATCCCGTTTCTGCTTTACCGAGAGAAAGAATCTTTTCAAGACAAGTGAGTCCACTCAGCGCATAGAACGAAATCTCCAAAACGATTGGTCGAGATTATGATCAAAGAACATATTTCAAATCAGCAGTCAAATCTGACGACAATGGAATCATAAATTGTGCTTCTTTACCTCAGATTACACTAAAAACTTCATTTTTTTTCAGGCTGGGCCAGTGATTGGCTCTTTCACCTGTGAGGCGGGACTTCCTTTTCTACATACGCCAAATTGGACATTCCAATTTCTCCCATTCATTTTAATACAAGTGCTCCGTCTTGGGCTAAATAGTCTCTAGAAACTGCTCTAAATGATTCAGTGCATCAGTGAACTGACTGAATGACAAAAAAAAAAAATCGCAAAACGATTCAGACCGTTTAGCCAACCCGTTTGACCAATTTGTTGAAAAGAACTAACTCAAAATAATTATTAATTCAAGAATCGGGCATCACTAGTTCTAAACAGCAAACAGAAACACGGGACACGTCATGATTGCTGAAGAAGAGCTTATGGTACGCACAGTGTATAGCTGCAGACGCTACTGGTGTAGTAGTAGCAGATGCGTTCCCTTTCAATTCAGTCATGAATGCTGCATCATAGCTGACACTATGGAGTTATCCCCACAGGTGTAGCCGATCTCTGAAACTCTCTTAAAATCTCACCAGTTTTAACTGGCAGATAGCGCTTTGTGCTCTGCCTCCCTCACGCGTACCAGCGGGCGTATATAACAGTGGTGCACAGCGCTATCTCCTCAGAATAATCTCTCTCTCGTACTCTGCACAAAAAAGTAAAAAGCTTATAGCGGGTGGATAAGAGTTTTCTTCTACCCACTGTGGTGCTCCGGCGATCGTGGATTACTACATTCACCGTTCAGTGGCAGTGTGTGGAATTTCCCTCTTGTGGGACAGCATGCGGGCGAGACATCCTCGCCGTTTTCACCACTTCACATTGAACGGATTATTCTGCAGCCTGTGGGCCTCAATGGAAAGTATCCTTTGAATTATTGGATTTGATTGGATTTCCTGTAAGCAAGTAACATAAGCGCTATATACTGTGCACAGTCATAAGCCGTTTGCTTAACAATGTCTTTATAAAGATGGCGTTTAGCAAATGTTTCCACAAGCACATGCAAACCGTTTGTCTGGCGGGCACGAGTGCTATTTATGTACAGCGGTGCACGTTGAGGCTGATTGTGTTCACTGTGAATGCATGAATCTCAAAAGACGCTAGCTCTCAGCTCATTTTTCGTTCTGAAAGCCGAAGCCATCCCCCTCTCCTCCCGCTATACTCCTGCAGTTTCCGAGGAACAGCACAAGGGAGGTGTGTGAGGACGGGGAATAGAGCATGGAGATTTGAGGAGGATTTATTGCCGTCTCGTGCCTTGTGTTTCTCCTCTCCTTTACATCAAGTGTCTTCGCCCGTTCAACACAAGCGCTGTGATTGCCTGGGCAGAGCCCATGCTGACACAGCGCTTGCCGAGTTTGATTGTGTTTTTGGTGGGCACATAAAAACTCGAAACGTTTTACTCTCTGCTCGCTTTACTTCTAAAAGCCAAAGCCAGTTCCCTCTCCTCCCGCCATACTCCATACTCCAGTGAGGATGGGATATAGAGCACAGAGAACTTGATGACGAGAACTTGTTCTGTCACTGGCTCACGCACGCATTTCTCTTCTCCATGTAAAGCAGCTTCGCCTGCCCAGTACGGCCGTGATGTGCATGATGCGATCACATTCGGCAGAGTTTATAATTAGAGAGGTGTTATGTCACTAACATTATCCCTGCCTGGCATGCAGCACTCATTGAGCTTCTGAGGAAGCTGACACCGTTCCCCTCTCCTCCCTATATCTAGCGAGGACGGGACACAGAGCGTGGAGATTTTGAGGATGAATTTCGCTGGCTTGAGCCTGCGTCCCTCCTCTTCTCCATATCCAGTGTCCTCGCCTGTTCCGTGGCGATTGACGGCTCACTCCGGCACACTGCAATCGTTCATGGTGGTTTATGTCAGGGATATTCTGTCACTGGGCTACATTAGTGGACATGTACATGCTCATGTTAGATGTTTACCATAATTTCCCCCCTGTGGGTGGGAACCTGTACGAAGCGGCAATGCTTGAAGATTTCTTGTTTAAGCCTAAAAAAAACAAAACAAACAGTGTCCAACATTTTGGCGCACCTCTGAGTTTCGCCACTAGTGCCGTTCTTCCAGAGCTTCACAAAGAGCTTATTATGGCTTGACGTTCTCCCTGTTCAGTGAGAGTTCAAGTCTCTGGTGCTGTCACCTTGCTGTGCTTATTAAACATGCTTTTCGTTTACACTGCCATTGCGAGCCGAGAACAGAGTGTGTCATTTCCTCTGTAACGCAGGATGGATCGCCCTGTTTTTACTATGGCTGGCAACATACTAGGAGACAGAGCAACAGAGTTTTTAGGTGCCTCCACGTCACCTAATAGCCATCTCACTTTCCCCGCTGTTGCGAGCTGGAAAATTAGGTTCTGCTACGTGCTCAAGCCTGACTACGTGCTACAATTCGCGAGGCTGCCACCTCGTTTCAATGCCGTTATGTCCTCGCCCATAACAGTGCGGTACGTGTTGATTCTCCGGTCAGAGATATTCAATCTCCTCGCAAAAGACGTGATAGGAATGGTATCAGCAATTGATGTCCAAAGCGGATTCCACAGCCGCTATTTTCTAGTTGCCAAAAAGGAAGATTATGCCCCGTTTTGGATCTGAGACGCACGAACAGAGGTTTCCATTCAAAATTATTACTCAAACAAATTCTGTCTCACGTTTGTCCTATGGACTAGTTTGTATCGATCGACCTGAAAGATGCTTGCTTTCACGTACACCCGCCTTTCCTCTCTTGCTTGCAAAACTCTTTTCAGTGAGAAATTTGTGCCAGAAGCGTGAGCGCAACAAAGGGAAGACGGAACAGTGTATATCGGATTATTTCTGGAAAATATTTATGCCACAAACACAAATCATTTCCACGTTTGCAGTTTATTTTACACATACAGCCTGATTCTACACGTCAACCTGTTTTACAGTTCTTTAAACACTTTCTGTGCTTACATATCGCTGATTACAGGTTTGCAATGTTTTTAGCGTGTTTAGGTGCATAAACACTGACAAAAGTGTAAGCACGAAGAAAAGGAAATCAGAAGAATACAACACAAATTTACTTTGTGTTAATACACAATTACAGATTCACAACACGTGAATTACACTCATGCAAAGCATTACATTATTGCTAATATGTGTTTCTTACGCATGCAACTTGATTTACACCTTTACAAAACCTTCTGTGTGCATGCAATTTATTTTTACACTTGCAATTTGATTTACACTTTCACAAATCTTACTCTGTGCATGCAAATCATTCTGGCACTATTTTACCTTCATATGAATGCTTCCTCAGACTTTTGTTCACACACACACACACAATCGCTGCACAGGCATAAAAAAGAGGATATTAGTTCTGAGATTAAGAATGTTTAATTTCAGTGTAAATACAAAGCGTTTGGTGCTCGTGATAAGCATCAGAACGGACACAAACGTGCTCAAACAGACTCATATCGAACCGAATGAACTCAATAAAGCGTCGCGTCCTCCTCCACTGACCTGCACTTCAGTCACTGATCCAGCTGATAAAAACCGCAATAAAGAGCTGAAAGACACACGAATGAAAGTGAAGCAGCAGAATTCACGCACAAAAGCTCCGAACAGGATTTAATATTGCTGCAATCTGTGAACAGAGTCAATTATTATTATGATTCTTTATGTTCCGCTATCGGTGAGAAACGCCGCGGTGCGAATATGATGATTGTGATAATAAATACAATATGACACACACGAGAGATGGACAAACTTTACACACAATAAACATTTAATCACATTACAACAATGAAATGATTTAGACCTTCTCCCTTTGTAATTATCAGGTTTATTGTCCTTAATTATCACTAATTATGGACAATCATTCGAACAATATTAATGAATTATTGGTTCATTGTTCTTCAAGCTGAGGACAATATTCTGTGTTCCTGTTCATAAGATATTCAGAACACAGTCAATGAGGGAATTGTTTGTTTGTTTGTTTGTTTGTCAGGCTGTGTGGGCAACAGAACATTTGCATCCTGCTTACTGCACAGTACACACTGTTTGGTGTCTATCAAATACTATATATTTATATATATATATATATATATATATATATATATATATATATATATATATATATATATATAATACTATATATAAACATATAATATAGTATGTGAAACAGCAAACATTATTCAACAGTAATATTTTTAAAGGAATATTCCGGGTTCAAAAGTTCAGCTCAAATCGACAGCATTTGTGTCATAATGTTGATTACCACAACATTTATTTCGAGTCGTCCCTCCTTTTCTTTAAATGTGTGTTCCAGTGAGACACTTACAATGGAAGTCAATGGGGTCAATCTGTAAACATTAAAATACTCACTGTTTCAAAAGTATAGACACAAGACATAAACAATATGTGTGTTAACATGATTTTACTGTCATAAAATCACTTACTAACCACATCTGTGGAAAGTTAGAGACAATTTTACAACTTTGTTGACATGACGATATAATAATGTAAACCCTAAAACGCTGTAAAAATTATAACTTAAAGGGACATTTCACCCAAAAATGAAAATTCTCTCATCATTTACTCACCCTCATGATATCCCAGATGTGTTTGACTTTCTTTCTTCTGCTGAACACATTTGAAGATTTTTAGAAGAATATTTCAGCTCTGTAGGTCCATACAATACAAGTGAATGGTGACCAGAACTTTGTAGCTCCAAAAAGCACATAAAGGCAGCATAAAAGTAATCCATAAGACTCCAGTGGTTTAATCCATGTCTTCAGAAGTGATATGATAGGTGTGGGTGAGAAACAGATCAATATTTAAGTCCTTTTTTTACTATAAATCTTCACTTTCACTTTCACTTTCAGATGTGAACGTGAAACTAAACAGGCACCACGTGTAAGTTTCAGATATAAAAGTGAATATTTAGAAGAGTGCAGTACATCAACAAACAGTGTTCAAAACAATGTCTTTACCTTACCCCGATTCACTACTGTAAACCTATAAATATGATTTGTATTTTGAGCTGTCAGGTTTGATTTGCATCATTACGTCATGTCCGCACACACAGGAAAGAAGTGCCGTCCGTCTCGTGTTCCGGCTGCAGAAACGAACTACACTATTCAGTTCAGGACAGCATCACTGCAGTCTAGATGGATGTTTATCTGTTATCTGTTTAAGTTGTTTACCTGCTATAATGCTGAATATGTTGTCTGGTATTGTTGTTGAAGCTTATATATGGAGTGGTGTTGGCATAGTGGACTAAAGCACTGAACTGGTAAGCAGAAGGTTGCTGGTTCGATCCCCACAGCCACCACCATTGTGTCCTTGAGCAAGGCACTTAACTCCAGGTTGCTCCAGGGGGATTGTCCCTGTAATAAGGGTACTGTAATTCGCTTTGGATAAAAGTGTCTGCCAAATGCATAAATGTAAATGTTATATTGTTTGTCATGCTTTTATGAATGGAACATTACTTGTGTGTTAACCGATCGTGATGTATCTACATTGTTTATCTTCATCAAAGCAAGTAATATTTCCATTTCAAATGTTTAATCGTATAACATAATATCAACATGAAAATAGCACACAGGAAATGTCCAGTTAAGCTCAAACTGGCCGAAACACGACTGACGTAAAGTGTTCTTCCGCGTGCAGTTTCAAGTTTCAACCACAGATGTCGCTAGAGAGCACAAAGTTACGTAGTGCAGCTGTAATCACGTGAGCTCTTGGTGTGAAGGGTCCAGCTGGAGAATAATGCATCATTTTTATATTAGACAGAATCCTGATCATACAGTCATATTCATTATATGAAAAAGAGTTTTAAAAAATAACTGGATTTCTACATTTTTCTGAAGAGAATGTAAGTCGTCACATGTGTTCTGAGTTGTTGTTCACTGTCTCAAATGAAAAGAGTCTCTAAATGTAACTGGAGTGTGATCTAACAGCACACCTCTCCTCAACAAAACACATGATATAACACATGCATAAGAGGTGATAGAAACTTTTATTAAGGAACTAAAGTCTGAAAACAGCCTGGATGATTTTGAAATCAATCTTAAATTTGAAACAGCTCTGAAGCTTCATTATTTGAGAGTGAAACAGATCATGAAAAGTCAAACATCAGCTGCAGTTGCCAGTAAAAAACTCGCTTCAAAATCTCACCGCCACACAAAGTTCATTATGCTGGACACACACACATACACACACTTCATCAGAAATATGCTGTATTAGCATCTATTATAAGATCATAACTATCTGTCAAAGTCACACTCTATAAAACAACATCATTTTAAAGTTTATCTACATGATCGTATATTTTCATTTACTGTATGAGTCCATAAATCCACATGATTTTCTCATGTTAGGTCTGATTCTGCTGATTAGTTGTGTAACCTCAGCTGAACAAACCAGAAGAAAACAGACAGATAAGAGAGAGAGAGAGAGAGAGCAGTGAATGAATGAATGATTGAATGAATGGGTGTGTTGTCAGAAGATGGGTGAGTGAGACTCTCTCTCTCTCTCTCTCTCTCTCTGGTTGAGTCCCAGACAGAACAAGAGCTGAACATTCAGAAGTCGCTCTAAGAAAAGTTCTCCACCAAAAACAGACTGCATGTAGTTCTGCAGTAACACGTTAAAGCTGCGCAGAACACAGGATGAATCTCTGCTTAATGAATTTATTCATGCACACGCAGCTGACGTCACTGCAACACATGCGACTGTTCAACAGCAAGAACATGATACACGACACTTACAAAAACATAAATCACAGCAGAAATCTCTTAAAAACCCATTTGAAAATCCAGATTGTCCTCCCAATTGTCAATATACAATCACAAAAGGAATCACAATTCAAACGAGATCACATGCTTTAATGTTACATTTAAAACAAAACGTTTCATTGTGTCGATTCTTGTACACAGCTGACAAAAACAAAGATGCTGATCATCATGACTACTCATCTCATCAGAGCCACTTCTAAACTGATTTCTGAAAAATGAATTCACTACAAATCAATCATAATGTCACTAAAATTGTAATCAGATTACTTTTCTGAATACTTAATGGGGAAAGTAATCACATTACTTTCAAAAACACTTTTCACAGACAAAAGTTTTTCCCTCACAACAGATTTTATCGCAGTTATGTCACAATAACGTAAACAGACGTACAAATGAACATAATTCATTTTAAAATGTATTTCACGCAAATAATATTATTCAGAAATATGTAAGAACTCAAGTAATGTCTTTAAAACTCATGAACTTACTTGAAGATCAGTAACTGGACTTCAAATGTTACACTATTGGGATTGGTGCCTTATTATGCATCGATAATCAGACACATTTTCCTGATTTTTTTTCAGATATAAATAGGGCTTATTGCACAATAGTATTTGTCTTTGGTAAAGTGTGAGCGGCAGGGTAAATTAAAGGGGGTCACACACCGGACGTGTCTGGCGGATGACATGGTGTGTTCTAAAATTCAAAACGATTATTTTCATGAAGGTACGCACACACCACCACTCGACGTCACCGGAGGCTGCTCAAAATTCTGTGCACCACGGAACTAAACCTGCATAGTTTTCCACTACATCCGACCTAAATCCTTATAAAAGGACAAAGATTATTTCCTCTAGCCATCACTGGATGATATATTGTGTATATGTATCGTTCATATAGCCTACACAATGTATTGTCATTTACAAGTATGTCGTTTTGTGGTTTGACAGCTTGAATAAAAACCTCTTCAAGGCTTCATACATAGAAATTGCATAATAATTTCTAACCGTTCAGTTTGCGCAGTTACACTAAGTTCATACACTAACCTCAAAGCTCTGTCACTACTGTATGTTCATTCTTTAAGAAGCACAAAGACTTAGGTAACGTGTGTGTGTATGGTGACTAGATTCACAACTTTGGGCTGCTACTTGCACCATATCAATGCATCCTTCAGTATTAAATACAGTAAATGTTCTATCACCCCCTTGTGGTCTCTCAAAGCTATTACAACAGACTACATTAAACAGAAGGCCAACTGACAGTGAATTAGAAAGCACTCAAATATGGGGTCTGGGTATCTCAGCGAGTATTGACGCTGACTATCACATCTGGAGTTGCGAGTTCGAATCCAGGGCGTGCTGAGTGACTCCAGCCAGGTCTCCTAAGCAACCAAATTGGCCCGGTTGCTAAGGAGGGTAGAGTCACATGGGGTAACCTCCTCATGGTCGCTCTCGTAGGGCGAGTTGTGCATAGATGCCACAGTAGATGGCGTGGGCCTCCACACGTGCTATGTCTCCGTGTAACGTGCTAAACAAGTCACATGATAAGATGCACAGATTGACAGTCTCAGACGCGGAGGCAACTGGGATTCATCCTCCACCACCAGGATTGAGGCGAGTCACTACACCACCACGAGGAGTTAGAGTGCATTGGGAATTGGGCATTCCAAATTGGGATTAAAAAAAAAAGCACACAAAATAGGCTTCTAATTTAAATGTCAGCTAATGTTCATACATCAATGCCTTAAAAACATATCGATTTTTTGTGACATTCCTAGTTACGCTACTTTTTGGTCAAATCTGATGAAAACTTAATTCGGATTGTAAGGGGTGGTGTAAATCTTTTATAATCTGTTTGAGAAGAAAATATTTGCCATGTAAATGCTTGATCGGATTGCTTTCTGAAACTGGGACATTGTGAGCATGTCCATAACTGACACAGTAATGACATCATGACGATGAGGGAATGTTGAACTATGAGAAAACGTGTGACTGATAGAAGATCGAAACGTCACACTGACCACTAATATTTCAAAGCTAGATGTTTTTTTTATTGTTGCTGGATAGTAAAGTAGATGGTATATTTGAACATTTTGAATGACTTTTTTATATTTGTGATGTATTGTTTATTTTAATTTTTTTTCTCTCCCATTTTTCTCCCAATTTGGAATGCCCAATTCCCAATGCACTCTAAGTCCTCGTGGTGGCATAGTGACTTGCCTCAATCCGAGTGGCGGAGGACGAATCTCAGTTGTCTCCGCGTCTGAGACCGTCAATCCGCGCATCATCACGTGGCTTGTTGAGCACGTTACCGCAGAGACATAGCTATCCACGCCATCCACGCACAACTCACCACATGCCCCACCGAGAGCGAGAACCACATTATAGTGACCACGAGGAGGTTACCCCATGTGACTCTACCCTCCCTAGCAACCGGGCCAATTTGGTTGCTTAGGAGACCTGACTGGAGTCACTCAGCACGTCCTGGATTCAAACTTGTGACTCCAGGTGTGAATGTCAGCGTCTTTACTCGCTGAGCTGCCCAGGCCCCCCCTTGATGAATTATTTTTAAAACTAGAAGCCCTCGCGCAACATAATATCCTCGTTCGTTGCGTTGTCCGAAATAATTCCACATGTACAAAGTCTAATGTGACCGGCCTTTCAGCTCTCTTGAGAGCGCTTGAAGATGTACCGCGTCAAGAGCTCTGATGTGTGCGTCATCTACAGAGGCTCACTCCAAACTCCCGCAAAAATATAAATGAGGTATAACCTAATCAAATATTAACTTTAATAGTGAACACAAAGTGCTCCAGTTTCACCTTAATTTAACGACTGTGTAATGGCGAATGTCCGTGGTCATTGCAGGTTCATTCACGCATTTTTTAAAAATTTTTATCCCCTTTTCTCCCCAATATGGAATGCCCAATTCCCACTACTTAGTAGGTCCTCGTGGTGGCGCTGTTACTCGCCTCAATCCGGGTGGCGGAGGACAAGTCTCAGTTGCCTCCGCTTCTGAGACCGTCAATCCGTGCATCTTATCACGTGACTCGTTGTGCATGACACCGCGGAGACTCACAGCATGTGGAGGCTCATGCTACTCTCCACGATCCACACACAACTTACCACACGCCCCATTGAGAGCGAGAACCACTAATCACAACCACGAGGAGGTTACCCCATGTGACTCTACCCTCCCTAGCAACCGGGCCAATTTGGTTGCTTAGGAGACCTGTCTGGAGTTACTCAGCACATCCTGGATTCAAACTCGCGACTCCAGGTGTGATAGTCAGTGTCAGTACTCGCTGAGATACCCAGACTCCAATTCACGAATTGTTAAACGGCGCCCCTTCAAACGGTGAGGGAATGCTGTAAAGTCATGCAGTGAACGCATGTCACAAGATCAATTCAGATTTTATGCTTTTGACATATAAACGCACACATCAAACGATCACTTTTTTTTAGCGTGCATGTAAACTGTACGCTTGAAATCATCAACCGGATTGATTTTATCCCGATTAAAAAAATGAAAAGAGTCGATGTAAACACAGCTACTGGATACTATCAGGTGATACAAGGCTACTTAATATAGTGTAAACTCCAAAAGTTACCGTTACTTGTTACTTAAAAAAAGTAATTGATTACATAACATGTTTCGTGTAACATGTTGCTTCCAACACTATGAACATAGTTGTTTTCATGGTAATTCAACATTGAACATGAGCTAAAACTTCACAATCAAACCTCAAATTCAACTCCAGCCGATGAGGTCTATAACAGCTGGAGTTCTCTTTCTGTTAGCTAACTGGAACATGCTAACCAGCCAAACCCTGACCCCCTGACCTGACCCCTCGACTACAACAAGACACTTCACTCCTGGAAGTCAAAGGGCAAAGGTCACAAGTCAAATGAAAGTGGAGAAACAACTATCACTGTCAATTTATTCCGATATCCTCTTTTCTTGTGCTTCTAGCTGCTCTGATCTATGAAGTAAATGTTCGAGTGATTCTCCTGAAACACTGCGGTTAATAAGGAGCATCTTCAGTCACAGGTGGATGAATGTCAGGTGATTTTGTTCTTCAGGACTCTCGAGGATAAAAACTCTACTTTCATGTGTCGTCTGACATGATGCAGAGATTTCACAGACAAGGACGCAATTGTGCTCGTCACCAAACAATGACATATTTCTTTTGCTCTCTAAATTCCTCCATATCATTTCTGCACCGGGGAGCAATTTATCTGTCATGCGGCCTGCAGCTCGGCCTCGCTCTCCTGCCATTATTCTGACAGCGATCTTATTAGACGAAAGCCGAGCCGGCGCTTCATGAATTTGGCCACATTTTTGGGTTGGTTGGCAGCAGACTTTTTTTGTAATTAATTTGATAAATATATTAATTATGAATCGGGTTGGCACCACAATCAGATGGTCATGTGTCTAGCTCGGCCGTTTTCTGATAAGTCGCTCTTTGTTGCGGCCGCTCGGGTTTCGTCGGGTCTTATCACCACTCAGCCCATTTCCTGTGTTTTGTAATTAAACGGAGGGTTTCTGATTGCAAGTGCCTCGTTGTCTCTTGTGATTCAAGAGCGACACCCGACGCCAGTTAAAACTCTCTGCTGCCCTCCACTGAACACTTCAATATCTGCAAACCTCCTCTATGATCACAGTTAAAAGGAACAGTTCACCCAAAAACGGAAATTCTCTCATCATTTACTCACCCTCATGCCATCACAGATGTGTGTGATTTTCTCTCTTCTGTTGAACACTAATTAAGACTTTTAGAAGAATATTTCAGCTCTGTAGGTCCATACAGAAATGATAAATTCTCCTCTCTGCCCAGTAGGAGGCGATATGCAACAAAAAGAAGAAAAAATTTAAAAGTGAAAGTGAAAGTGGAGATTTATAGTAAAAAAAGGACTTATATATTGATCTGTTTCTCACCCACACCTATCATATCACTTCTGAAGACATGGATTAAACCACTGGAGTTTTATGGATTACTTTTATGCTGCGTTTATGTGCTTTTTGGAGCTTCAAAGATCTGGTCACCATTCACTTGCCTTGACATACAGAGCTGAAATAATCTCCTAAAAATCTTCATTTGTGTTCTGCAGAAGAAAGAAAGTCATACACATCTGGGGTGAGTAATTTGTCATAGAAGAGTAAAAACATCTGCAGTATCACACTGCCAAGTTTCAAGAGTGAGCTAGAGCGATATAGAAGCTCGAACAGAAGAAAAACAGAAAACTAAAGATAAAAGATGAAGATTTTTACAATAGGTTTACAAACAAACGCTCGACAGCAGCACTTCCAGGTTCTTTTGACATCCCAGAAAAGAGCTGCTTTCAATAAGTGTTTTGCTCAATTTGAGCTGAAAATGGCCAAAAAGTGCTGTTTATGGAGTTAAAACACCACATTTCCAAAGTCTGATTGGAGATTTGGGCTTCTTTAGATTTCCATTAGGATCAAGATAAACTCAGGATTGGACATAAATGATGACATTTCACAGATCACCGTCACTGAGACCCACTTACACCGCAGCTGCTGTTGACAGATTTGAACTTTTCACAAAATAATTGCACAAACTCTGATCACAAATGACTGTATTTAAATTCTAAAGCATAATCACTGTGACAGAAATTAGGCCAAATGTGATGCAACGATAATCCTAAATGAAGAACACAACTATATAAGATCTAAAAAGATGAATAAGACCCCATAAAAACGGTCTCTTTGTGAAGGAAATGTCAATAAATATAAAATAGGCTGCTTCTAAAATTTGTCTTTGCATTTATTTAGAATGCAGTAACTCAAATATTATTTGCTGTATCTGGGTAAATAACTAGATGCATATTGCATGTCTGATGGTAGTTTTAATTTTTATTTGCCACATTTCTCAGGTTTTATAAGGATGTGCATTCATCAGCCTGTTATATGCACGACTAAAACACACATGCGTAATGAATGCAGTTAATACTGGTCTTGTTGATAGTTCAGAAAGTACCTACATACATTTATTCACTATAAACCTTAGATATAGCTTTATAAAATCATTATTTCATTATATAATGCTTATCAGATTATTAAAACTGCACTTACTGCTCAAGCGCTGTAATTTCATTTTTAGGATTATTTGTATTTTTATAGAAACTACAGCTAGTTATTGTAATTGCTTTCATTACAACTTCTTGACTGAACTAAGCTAATAACATAAGTAGAACTTGGCCATCGGTTCTCAAAACTAAATCCTGAGGAAGAGCTGATGATGATGATGATGATGATGGTCAAAGGACTTTAGAGGAGCATTTACTGCATCCTGTCGACATCACACTGTGGAGCTTGTGTGCGCCTGTCAGTCTTCTGTGAATGATCAATACAAACACTGGAATGAAAAAAATATTCTGGTGAAATCCAGCAGTTCTCGACACTCTGAACATCAGATGTCTGAGAATCAGGAGAATGAGCATCTCTGTCAGCCAATCAGAGCTCACGTGGTGTTGCAGGACAGGAGTGAAACACTGCTGTCTCTCTGACAGAAACATGACTGCTCAAACTCATCTGTCTGTAGGAAATCATTTTAAAAACATCCGTCAACATGGTGGAACAATCTGGACCTCCTGAAGATCCATACATCAGAGGGGTTAAAAATCCCCTTTTGTGTTCTGCCATGTAAACAGTAATACATCGGACATTGCTCATTGCATCGGTTTGTGAGACATCTGTGAAAATGTCCCCAGAGAGACAAACCACTGAACTGTGTTTGAGTTCTCATGTCTGAACTACAACAGGGATATGACTCCACCTGCTGACAGATTATACCCACAAAGAATGTCCTCATTCAGTGACTGAAATGGTCAAATTATTTGTCCTTTCTGCTCACTGTGAATGTAATGAACTTGACTTTTAGGTGGCCTACACTCACAGACTACTAAAATAGTTTTCATCTACACTACATCTTCTGATCTTCACGATTTCAACAGAAAACTCTCAACATTAAGTCTTTAACTGAAATGAGAATCAACAGTGTGTTAATTACAAGGTGTTTAGGGGATCTGATCTCCCTAATTAAGGCTTTAGATTACACATCAGTTCATCAGGGTTGGGGTTGCACCAGCTGTGTGTGAGGTCGCAGTCTTCAGTTTGGGTGTAAAGTTTGAACTAAGAGCTTATAGTAACTACTTATTTGTTTGTAACTAATTCAGTGCTTAATTTGGTTGCACCTCCTGTTCTAACACAAGACTAGTGTTGTAGGTCTGTAAAGCAATGTGTAGTTGCCTTTATTGATCCAATAAGCAGCCTTTAAATTTGCAAATAGAAGTGTTCAAAAGCGTGCATTTCAGTTTTATCTTGTCATGGTTGATGTTGAAACCTTCACAAAACATGTAAATAATATGCAGGTACTGTATGTAACCAGGGGCGTAGAGACTCACAGCCATGTTCAAGCCAAATCTACACCCTTGTATGTAACACAAATAAGGGGCAATAAATAAGTTTTAACAACAGACTGGAATAATTGAACATTTATTCATGTACATTTCCTATATATTTTATATATCATAATATACCGTATGTGTAAATGATTGATGTAATTTAATCAGTTTGCGTTCTTATTCCAACTGCTACTCCTGGACGGAGCATTTATAAATATTACGTTTACACGCAGGGTAACCTTTCACCATGGGTGTCACTTTGTTTTAAAATGTAGTGGGGACATTTATTTATATATTTGGGGGTATTCACGAAGTGGCAAAACTCATAAATATTAATATAACACCGCCTGTTTCAAATCTGATATGCAATTTCCTAAAGCCTCTGTATTATTAACAATAAAAATTTGTGGGGTCTGGGTATCTCAGCGAGTATTGACGCTGACTATCACACTCTGGAGTCGCGAGTTTGAATCCAGGGCGTGCTGAGTGATTCCAGCAGGTCTCCTAAGCAACCAAATTGGCCCAGTTGCTAGGGAGGATAGAGTCACATGGGGTAACCTCCTCGTGGTTGTGATTAGTGGTTCTCGCTCTCAATGGGGCGTGTGGTAAGTTGTGTGTGGATCGTGGAGAGTAGCATGAGCCCCCACATGCTGTGAGTCTCCGCGGTGTCATGCACAACGAGTCACGTGATAAGATGCGCGGATTGACGGTCTCAGAAACGGAGGCAACTGAGACTTGTCCTCCGCCACCCGGATTGAGGTGAGTAACCGCGCCACCACGAGGACCTACTAAGTAGTGGGAATTGGGCATTCCAAATTGGGAGAAAAAGGTATAAAAAAAAATTTAATACAAAAAATAAATAAATAAAAAACAATCAAAGTTTTGAATTTTCAATAAGTAGAAGTATTTAAAAAAATGTCCGCCTTCGTATTGGGAAGCACTCGTTTTTGATGTGAAACCTTTGATATTGTAAAAGTGACTATAATGATTACATTGTTACTGATTTTTAAAATGAGTGTTTGCTGAATATAAGCAGCTTGTGTTTGATTAACATTTTGCACAAATTTTTTTATTGAAAAAGCGCTTGGAGTGCATGTATCAAATACGAAACAACAAGCTTCTGAGGTATCTCGTTCAATCACCATTTCATTACATTCATGCCCACCACTAAATAAATAAATAAATAAATAAATATATAAATAAATTGCATCACTTTGAAAATTTGGACATATAATTTTTATGATACATTACTGTGCAAAAGTCTTATGCACATAAGATGGTTATTTATATCTTCAGCTTTAGTGTGTCAACAGGAAATATAAATGTTAAACTCAAACATTACACAAACATTACTTTTGCAAATAGAAAAGATTAGAATAGAAGAACAGGGAGCCCTGCAACAGATGTCATGACCCCCACAGATCCCCCACTGAACATCGAGTCAGTCTGAGATTACATAAAGAGACAGAAGCAATTGAGAATAAATAGATAGAAGAACAGGGAGCCCTGCAACAGATGTCATGGCCCCCACAGAGCCCCCACTGAACATCGTGTCAGTCTGAGATTACATAAAGAGACAGAAGCAATCGAGACAGCTGAAATAGATAGAAGAACAGGGAGCCCTGCAACAGATGTCATGACCCCCACAGACCCCCCACTGAACATCGAGTCAGTCTGAGATTACATAAAGAGACAGAAGCAATCGAGACAGCTGAAATAGATAGAAGAACAGGGAGCCCTGCAACAGATGTCATGACCCCCACAGACCCCCCACTGAACATCGTGTCAGTCTGAGATTACATAAAGAGACAGAAGCAATTGAGAATAAATAGATAGAAGAACAGGGAGCCCTGCAACAGATGTCATGGCCCCCACAGATCCCCCACTGAACATCGTGTCAGTCTGAGATTACATAAAGAGACAGAAGCAATTGAGAATAAATAGATAGAAGAACAGGGAGCCCTGCAACAGATGGCATGGCCCCCACAGATCCCCCACTGAACATCGAGTCAGTCTGAGATTACATAAAGAGACAGAAGCAATTGAGAATAAATAGAAGAACAGGGAGCCCTGCAACAGATGTCATGGCCCCCACAGATCCCCCACTGAACATCGAGTCAGTCTGAGATTACATAAAGAGACAGAAGCAATTGAGAATAAATAGACAGAAGAACAGGGAGCCCTGCAACAGATGTCATGACCCCCACAGAGCCCCCCACTGAACATCGTGTCAGTCTGAGATTACATAAAGAGACAGAAGCAATTGAGAATAAATAGATAGAAGAACAGGGAGCCCTGCAACAGATGGCATGGCCCCCACAGAGCCCCCACTGAACATCGTGTCAGTCTGAGATTACATAAAGAGACAGAAGCAATCGAGACAGCTGAAATAGATAGAAGAACAGGGAGCCCTGCAACAGATGTCATGACCCCCACAGACCCCCCACTGAACATCGAGTCAGTCTGAGATTACATAAAGAGACAGAAGCAATCGAGACAGCTGAAATAGATAGAAGAACAGGGAGCCCTGCAACAGATGTCATGACCCCCACAGACCCCCCACTGAACATCGAGTCAGTCTGAGATTACATAAAGAGACAGAAGCAATCGAGACAGCTGAAATAGATAGAAGAACAGGGAGCCCTGCAACAGATGTCATGACCCCCACAGATCCCCCACTGAACATCGTGTTAGTCTGAGATTACATAAAGAGACAGAAGCAATTGAGACAGCTGAAATAGATAGAAGAACAGGGAGCCCTGCAACAGATGTCACAGCCCCCACAGAGCCCCCCACTGAACATCGTGTTAGTCTGAGATTACATAAAGAGACGGAAGCAATTGAGAATAAATAGATAGAAGAACAGGGAGCCCTGCAACAGATGTCATGGCCCCCACAGATCCCCCACTGAACATCGTGTCAGTCTGAGATTACATAAAGAGACAGAAGCAATTGAGAATAAATAGATAGAAGAACAGGGAGCCCTGCAACAGATGTCATGGCCCCCACAGAGCCCCCACTGAACATCGTGTCAGTCTGAGATTACATAAAGAGACAGAAGCAATCGAGACAGCTGAAATAGATAGAAGAACAGGGAGCCCTGCAACAGATGTCATGACCCCCACAGACCCCCCACTGAACATCGTGTCAGTCTGAGATTACATAAAGAGACAGAAGCAATCGAGACAGCTGAAATAGATAGAAGAACAGGGAGCCCTGCAACAGATGTCATGACCCCCACAGACCCCCCCACTGAACATCGTGTCAGTCTGAGATTACATAAAGAGACAGAAGCAATTGAGAATAAATAGATAGAAGAACAGGGAGCCCTGCAACAGATGTCATGGCCCCCACAGATCCCCCACTGAACATCGTGTCAGTCTGAGATTACATAAAGAGACAGAAGCAATTGAGAATAAATAGATAGAAGAACAGGGAGCCCTGCAACAGATGTCATGGCCCCCACAGATCCCCCACTGAACATCGTGTCAGTCTGAGATTACATAAAAAGACAGAAGCAATTGAGAATAAATAGATAGAAGAACAGGGAGCCCTGCAACAGATGGCATGGCCCCCACAGAGCCCCCACTGAACATCGTGTCAGTCTGAGATTACATAAAGAGACAGAAGCAATCGAGACAGCTGAAATAGATAGAAGAACAGGGAGCCCTGCAACAGATGTCATGACCCCCACAGACCCCCCCACTGAACATCGAGTCAGTCTGAGATTACATAAAGAGACAGAAGCAATCAAGACAGCTGAAATAGATAGAAGAACAGGGAGCCCTGCAACAGATGTCATGACCCCCACAGATCCCCCCACTGAACATCGAGTCAGTCTGAGATTACATAAAGAGACAGAAGCAATCGAGACAGCTGAAATAGATAGAAGAACAGGGAGCCCTGCAACAGATGTCATGACCCCCACAGATCCCCCACTGAACATCGTGTTAGTCTGAGATTACATAAAGAGACAGAAGCAATTGAGACAGCTGAAATAGATAGAAGAACAGGGAGCCCTGCAACAGATGTCACAGCCCCCACAGAGCCCCCCACTGAACATCGTGTTAGTCTGAGATTACATAAAGAGACAGAAGCAATTGAGACAGCTGAAATAGATAGAAGAACAGGGAGCCCTGCAACAGATGTCACAGCCCCCACAGAGCCCCCCACTGAACATCGTGTTAGTCTGAGATTACATAAAGAGACAGAAGCAATTGAGACAGCTAAAATAGATAGAAGAACAGGGAGCCCTGCAACAGATGTCACAGCCCCCACAGATCCCCCACTGAACATCGTGTCAGTCTGAGATTACATAAAGAGACAGAAGCAATTGAGAATAAATAGATAGAAGAACAGGGAGCCCTGCAACAGATGTCATGACCCCCACAGAGCCCCCACTGAACATCGTGTCAGTCTGAGATTACATAAAGAGACAGAAGCAATTGAGAATAAATAGATAGAAGAACAGGGAGCCCTGCAACAGATGTCATGGCCCCCACAGAGTCCCCCACTGAACATCGTGTCAGTCTGAGATTACATAAAGAGACAGAAGCAATTGAGACAGCTGAAATAGATAGAAGAACTGTGGTGAATTCTCCAAGAAGCTTGAACATCCTATCTGCCAACAACCAAGAAAAACTGTGTCCAGGTGTATCTAGGAGAATTGGGGCTGTTTTAAAGGCAAAGGTGGTCACACCAAATATTGATTTATCTTTTTTATGTTTACTGGACTTTGTGTGACATTAAGTGATAAATGAAAACTATTTATGGCATTATTTATGAAGACATCCTCACTATGCAACATTTTTCACAAGTGCCTAAAGCTTTTGCACAGTACTTGCGTATTTAAAGTTTGAACTAATATTTATATGTATTTTGTATTTGCAGCCTGTTCTGTCACTATAAATATCTCACTGTTTTACATTACAAACTATTATGATATTATATTACTATTAGGGATGCACCGATATGGAAATTTTGGCCGACACGATAACCGATAATTCAGTGTATTTGGAGGCTGATAACTGATATATTTGCTGATGAATCTATATTTGGATATAAATCTACATTTTGTGTGTCTGATAAGAAAAACCTAATCCTAATGAAATCAATCATGTTATCAATAAAGTTTTTATTTTAAAACAACTTAAATTGCAGAAAACAAAGAACCTGCAAGAAACATCTAAAACTTTTAAATCATTGACCGAATGGAGCCAACTTTGAACCAGTTAAATAAAGAAACTTTACATTCCTGTGGCCAACTTACTTCTGTTTAATAAAAAAGCATAATGACTCTGCAAAGTGAATTTGTTGAGTGAGGCACTTTTATAATTACAGTGCATTGCACTTGAAAATACAAAACTAATGAATGCAAACAAGTGTCAAACTCACTGTAAACACAACCTTATGATTTAACATACAAAAAGAAACAAAATGCATGTGACATAAATACTGTATAATGGAGCGTTTCCTCAGATCCAGAACGATCCTCTAAAGCCAGAAGACATCAATCAAAACCCACATGTCAAGCAGCACACGCCTGAAAAAAGACATCATTTATCAGCTTTAATATATCAGACAAATAAACGATAACTTTCAAATTCACATTTATCAGCCGACACCGATATGGCCACTGATATATAAAGTCATTTTTATTTGTATAGCGTTTCACAACACACATCGTTTTAAAGCAGCTTTACAGAAGATAAAACTGTAATATCTATAATGTCTTAGAGTCATCATTGTGTAGTTTGATTAAATACGATTGTGAATTGTGTTTAAATTTAAATACTTAAATAATAATTGTATTTATAACCCCAGTGAGCAAGCTGAAGGCGACTGTGAGAACACAAAACTCCATAAGATGTTGATTAATGGAGAAAAATAACCTTGAGAGAAACCAGACTCACTGTGGGGGCCAGTTCCCCTCTGACTAACATCATGAATATAATGACAGTATTAGTTATTTATGTGCAGTGCAGGTCATGGGTTAAAATGAGTAAACTAAGTAGAGATGCATATAGAGTATTGTACATCCCTACTTACTATAACCTCCAGAGACCCGGCAACAAAAGTTTAACAATTTCCCTTTTTTAAATGTCCATTTAGTTTTTGGTGCATAAAATGATTTTAATTTTAATTTTTTTTTAATTTTTTTTTTTTTTTTAAGAAAAAAGGGTTATTTTTAGATTTTGTTCAATGCTCAGAAAACAGCTCAATTTAAATAATAATAATAATAAAAAAGATTTTACCAATTATTAATTTATTTCAGGCTTTATAGGGTTAATTAGGTTATGTGAGCAGATAATGTCAAATAATCTTTTACTGTTTTGATAAATACATTAAATATGTCACATAATTAATCTGATAACTCGATCCATTCACAACACTGTAAGTACTGATTGTGTTAATCTGTGAATAAATCCACTGATCAGCATAATTTCAGGCAGAACGACCGCTTGGTGTCATGGTAAGTGTTTCTCCTCTAGTACAAGAAGTTCCAGATTCTAATCTATATATATCCCTATTATAATGTATTTTTAACATGTGTATTTTGTCTTACTGTACTGGCAGAGTTTTTA
>NC_059379.1:300000-365000 GCF_019703515.2 Myxocyprinus asiaticus
ACACACTCACACAGAGACAGACACACACACACACACACACACGCACGCTCACACACAGACACACACTCTCACGCACAGACACACACAAACACTCACACACAGACACACTCATACAGAGACAGACACACACACACACATGCTCACGCACAGACACACACTCTCACGCACAGACACACACAAACACTCACACACAGACACACATACACACATAGACAGACACACACATACAGACACACACACAGACACAGACACACACACACAGACACAGACACACAAACACACAGAGACACAGAGACACAGACACACAAACACACAGACAGACACACACACATACACTATCACACACACAAACACTCACACACACAGACACACACAAACACATACACACACACAGACACACACACAGAGACAGACATACACACAGAGACAGACACACACACAGAGACAGACACACACACAGAGACAGACACACACACACACACAGACAGACACACACACAGACACACACTATCACACACACAAACACTCACACACACAGACACAGACATACACAAACACATACACACACACACACACAGACACACACACAGAGACAGACATACACACAGAGACAGACACACACACAGAGACAGACACACACACAGAGACAGACACACAAACACACAGAGACAGACACACACACACACACAGACACACACTATCACACACACAAACACACACACACAGACACAGACACACACAAACACATACACACAGAGACAGACACACACACAGAGACAGACACACACACAGAGACAGACACACAAACACACAGAGACAGACACACACACAGAGACAGACACACACACACACAGAGACAGACAGACACACACACACAGACACACACTATCACACACACACAGAGACTCACACACACACACACACAGATGAAAGGCTGAGTTTTAGACAGTTTCTTTTTTTCCACTGTGAGAAAGTTTACACTTAGCGGTGTGAGTAAAATGTTTACTCTAAGCCATATGTTTGTTCACAAAATTATCACTGTTCATTCCTGTTTATTTCTGTGTATTGCTGTTGGTTTTATTGATATTTTATATTAGTTTATTCTATTGATTTATTGAATTGGGATGTTTTAAATAAATGATAGGTGAAAACATTTTTACTCTATCAGCAGTTACAGAAATACTCAAACCAGCCCGTCTGGCACCAACAATCATCCATGTGATTATCTAATCAGCCAATCGTGTAGCAGCAGTGCAGTGCATAAAATCATGCAGATATGGGTCAGGAGCTCCAGTTAATGTTCACATCAACCATCAGAATGGGGAAAAATGTGATCTCAGTGATTTGGAGTGTGGCATGATTGTTGGTGCCAGACGGGCTGATTTGAGTATTTCTGGGATTTTCACACACAACAGTCTCTAGAATTTACTCAGAATGGTGCCAAAAACAAAAAACATCCAGTGAGCGGCAGTTCTGTGGATGGAAACACTTGTTGAACAGAGAGGTCAACAGAGAATAACCAGACTGGTTTGAACTGATAAAGTCTACGGTAACTCAGATAACCACTCTGTACAATTGTGCTGAGAAGAATATCATCTCTGAATGCTGTTCATTTTGAATTTGAATTTCAGGGGCATTTTTGCAATATTTTGTTTAAAACAATCAAACCAATAAAGTCAGAATGGAAATGCGAGATGTGACGAGCAGGTGTCAGTGTTAATACTGTGCTCGAGTCTGTCAGATAAACACACGACACAGAAGCGAGTTTGTTTCATTGTTTTTCTGTTGTTGAAAAAAATACTTTCACAAAAAATATTTTCAGATACATTCATGAATAATTCATTTTAAAAACAATCATCTTCCAGAAAGCTTTTGCACTATGAATCTTAAAAGTAATAATAATTTAAATCTCTCTGTATGAAAGTTCTTGTGTCGAGCAGGTTTCCCAGACATCACGCGTGTTCAGAGCGACTGTCCCACAGAAACGATTCGTCCTGCAGAACTTCAGACAGTTTCTGGTTAAACGGAGCGTAAAACTGCTCGAGCAGCTCTCGTGTGACCGGACGCATCGGCCCCAGATTCCTGTCAGACATACGTCTGGTGTTTGACGCTGGTCGTTTAGTGATTTCTCTCCATCTCTGCTTCGACACGGCTCCTGAAACACACACGTGTATCAATGATGTGTTGCACTGACCTCTTCTGGTGGCAGCACGTCAAGTTTATCATGAAACACACTGTACCTATCTGCAGGAAACGGAAGATTCTGTTCATGCTGCGGGACGGGTTTGAAGCGTGATCCTCCAAACGCAAAACTAAGAGCTGCTCACGAGAGAACACAGACAACCAGTCCAGAACATACATGACATACAAGCCCACCTGCAAACGCACCTGCAGAGAGACAGACTGAATGTTTTCCATGTATACAGATAAAGACTTGAATCTCTTGTGATTGGTCAGTGTGGTGACACTCACACTCATGGCGTTGTTTAGTGTGCTGTTGTACACGCAGGCTCTCAGACTAGCGTGCTGCAGACACACATCAAACATCTGCAGAGATTCAAACACTTTCTCATGGAAATCATCTGATGATTTATTAGACGTGCCAAAGTATAAATAATCTGAATACAACCTGAAGATAAACACACAATTACATTACAGTTACACTTACAGTATTTAACACAGCGACAGTAATGTGTGAAATACTGTATCTGATTCATACATAATCAGTGGAGCTACAACTAACAATTATATTTATAATTTATTCATCTTTGATTATTTCTTCAATTTGATTAAAGCATATTTTAAATGATATATATATATATATATAAATGATAGTATACTAAACATTGTGTACAAAAAAGTTTAATATATAAATGTTACTATATATAATGCATATTTTTTTATTTTTTTATGTCCAGATTGGAAGCAGCAGGGCCATTTAAACCACTCAACTAAAAATAATTGCAATATCTATATTCCACAGGTGTAGATCTAGGTAAGGATGGTAGGGACATTCAGAAAATCAGAAATGTCCCGACCAATATTTGGGCAATTTTACCAGTTAGAAAATACTTAAACTTTATACTACATTTTATTTTCATTTGAATGACTATTGAAGTTTCTCAGTATCATTATTCGTTTGTAAATTACTATCCAACCTCTTCTAAAGCAGCGCATAAACGGCGATGTTACGTGGCATCTGTAACTTTTCTCGGCGCAATTCAGGATGCGTTTGTGATTACTGCAAATCATCCAATTCTGGAAATTAATAGATTTTAACAAGCATACTTATAAGGGGTCTGGGTATCTCAGCGAGTATTGACGCTGACTATCACACCTGGAGTCGTGAGTTTGAATCCAGGGTGTGCTGAGTGACTCCAGCCAGGTCTCCTAAGCAACCAAATTGGCCCGGTTGCTAGGGAGGGTAGAGTCACATGGGGTAACCTCCTCGTGGTCGCTATAATGTGGTTCTCGCTCTCGGTGGGGCGTGTGGGGAGTTGTGCGTGGATGCCGCGGAGAATAGCGTGAAGCCTCCAGCCTGCCACATGTCTCCGTGGCAACGTGCTCAACAAGTCACGTGATAAGATGCGCGGATTGATGGTCTCAGACGTGGAGGCAACTGAGATTCATCCTCCGCCACCCGGATTGAGGTGAGTCACTACACCACCACGAGGACTTAGAGCGCATTGGGAATTGGGCATTCCAAATTGGGGAGAAAAAACAAAAACAACAAAACAGCCCATCTGGCACCAACAATCATCCATGTGATTATCTAATCAGCCAATCGTGTGGCAGCAGTGCATTAAATCATGTAGATACGGGTTAGGAGCTTCAGTTAATGTTCACATCAACCATCAGAATGGGTAAAAAATGTGATCTCAGTGATTTGGAGTGTGGCATGATTGTTGGTGCCAGATGGGCTGGTTTGAGTATTTCTGGGACTTTCACACACAACAGTTTCTAGAATTTACTCCGAATGGTGCCAAAAACAAAAAACATCCAGTGAGCGGCACCCTTACAAAAAAATGAGAGTTCATAGCAAATTTGCTGCAAACTTGTGGCAAATTGTCCATTGTTGCCGAAGGTTTGCCGGAGGTTCTCCACTACCAGCAAAGAGCTGCAAATAATTACAGCGAATCAAAAGCTCATTTGCATGTGAAAATAACAAGTTGCAAATTTGTGGGAAGTTTGGAGTTTTTGGAAGGGCAGTTCTGTGGATGGAAACGCCTTGTTGATGAGAGATGTCAACAGAGAATAACCAGACTGGTTTGAACTGATAAAGTCTACAGTAACTCAGATAACCACTCTGTACAATTGTGATGAGAAGAATATCATCTCTGAATGCTGTTCTGAGATGCGGGTTGGTGCTGTTTTGGCGGCACGAGGGGGACCTACACAATATTAGACAGGTGCTTTTAATGTTGTGGCTGATCAGTGTATATATATATATATATATATATATATATATGTATATGTGTGTGTGTGTGTGTGTGTGTGTGTGTTTTAATAAAAAACAAAATATACTGAAGTGCTGGGGGACAGGAGATTGGAACATCCTTTCTCTCTCCAACTTTGTTTTTTTTCTTTACATTGTTACATCACTCCCTTACCCTAGACAGGGGGTGATATATCAATTGGGGACTCATCTAAAAATTGTGTTTCCTTCATGGATGGTAATTGGAGTCCTAATGGAGACCACTTGAGATGGCCGTTTTTCAGACGAATTGTTTATTGCAAATGCATTTTTCACTTCTGTAAAGTGACGTCATTGACAGAGTTTCTCCGTGCTCGCTGAACATTTCTGACTAATTCTGAGCACTGTGTGGCATGAATGTGACCTCCGACCTCTCCACAGGGTCCCTCAGTATAACGATGAATCGGGCGTCAGGCTGCAGCACGTGAATGAAGTCCTGAATGAGTGACGGAGGCTCCGCCTCTGTGTTGTTGTCATGGAGATACAGCCAGGCGTTGTTGTCCCACATGGTGGACGCGCTTGCATCACCTGTCAATCAAACACACATAACAACCTCAAAAGTATTCATGCTTTTCAAAACTGCTGTGTGTTCACTGGTCAAACGATCATCTGAAAGACAAACTCAGTTCATCTCAGATGATCATATGCAGCAGGTCTGTGAAGATCGTGGAGGATTAATAGTTCACCGATGATGATGTTGCTGCTGGAGTTTTGCTGAAGTCTCTTCTGTATCTGATGAGCAGCGACATCAAACAGGTCCAGATAATCCTCCACTGGAAATCGAGAGTGAAGACCTTCACCAGGACGAATGATTCCTGACAGACAGACAGAGAAACCTGGAGTATTAGTTAATGTTAATATTCACCAGCACGTGCAGCCTTGATGATGTCAGCCAAAGAGAAAAGTCATTTCAGACGGAAGTTGCTACATTTTGATGATAGATTCATGTTGACTTTTTAAATGTGATCAATAACAGCTTTGCTAATACTGCTGATCAGTTTTCACACATCAAACTCATGATTTTCTTCTCTAAAGTCCAACAGAATCCAAAAACAGAAGCACTGTGACCGACATATTAAACATCATCATCTCTTCATCCTCCTCTGATCTGGTCTTCAAACATTATTGCATGCATGCTTCAAACTACATTTTTCTCCCATTCGTGACATTAAAAAGTCACCGAAGTTTGATATTCTCAGCAGATTTTCTGTCCGGATGTTCACAGACAAATTTGACAGGAACAAATAAGAAAAGTTTGTTTTTATGGTTATCATCTTGTGTTTATATGTTTGTTTTAGCCACAGCGGGGTTTTCTAGAAATAACAGTTTTCAAAGAATATGTTCCACAAACACTAAAGTGATTTACAGGAAACGGACAAACGTACCGAATCTCTTTCTACTCCACCAGTGCGGTTCTTTGAGTGCCGTGGCCCGGACGTCAGGATGCAGTTTGAGCCGCTCGTACAGATCCGTCGTGCCGCACTTGGGCTGACCGATGATGTAGAAGTGAGGCAGACAGCGCAGGCGAGCGAGTTTGCCATCACGCAGTATTAAGCGCTCTCTGAACACACTCTTCAGGTACTGGAAGACCACACGCATCTGTCTGGAGTAGCGGCTGTACAGGTTTGATGTGTACGGATCTGCGGTCACGTCTCCACGCTGCTCCTCAAACCAGCACGGGTTTTTAACATGTGCTAGAAAGTTCTGTGGAATCACTGAGAACATCTGAAACACACAGGAGAGATTCTGACAGAGTTAGGACGAGACCATGTTTATACACACATCACTTTCTGATGAAGGCCCATATTCTCTTTAAGACTTTAATCTTACAAAGACGTTTATATTCTATGCAGCTATTGGAATATTACTGTATATGTGTAAGTGTCACTGACAAATGAGGTTGTCTGAGGAGAAAAAAATGAGAAATCAAGTAAGTAAAAAAGCAATATTTTTAGCCATGTTGTTTTCAAACATTTTTAGTATTTTCTACAAAAACTGGTTTAATAACTTTAAAAATGTCATGTGGTGTAACCATCAAATACTATATATATATATATATATTACAAACATCATGAATTTTTCAGTTACGCATATCACTAAGATTGTCTCAGGATCACTCCATTTAAACTGAAGAAAATGTGACTATTTTTTTAAATATCACATGCAGTCATGAAGATGGGTCACTCTGTTTACTGTTTTTGTTTTGTTTTTGTCACATGACAACAGAATGACTACCTGCATGTTGGTTACACCACCTGACTTTGATTAGATGCACAAAAGTTTTGCAAATATTAATAATATTAGCAACCGCTGACTACCACCCCTGGAGTCGCGAGTTTGAATCCAGGGCGTGCTGAGTGACTCCAGCCAGGTCTCCTAAGCAACCAAATTGGCCCGGTTGCTAGGGAGGGTAGAGTCACATGGGGTAACCTCCTCGTGGTCGCTATAATGCGGTTCTCGCTCTCGGTGGGGCGTGTGGTGAGTTGATGCCTTGGAGAATAGTGTGAAGCCTCCACATGTGCTACGTCTCCGTGGTAACGTGCTCAACAAGTCATGTGATAAGATGCACGGATTGACGGTCTCAGACACGGAGGCAACTGAGATTCATCCTCCGCCACCCGGATTGAGGCGAATCACTACACCACCACGAGGACTTAGAGCACATTGGGAATTGGGCGTTCCAAAATGAAATAAATAAAATAAAATATATATATATACATGTATTATTTAAGTATATTAGCAACACTTTACAATAAGGTTATATTTGTTAACATTAGTTCATGCATTAGGTATCATGAACAAACAATATATTTTTACAGCATTTATTCATGAAAATACTATTATACTATTGTTCATTAACCAGGATTAATAAGTGATGTAAAAGTACTGCTCATTGTTACTTCATGTTAACTAATGTAGTTAAATAATATTAATGAATACAACCTTATTAAGTGTTACCATACTATTTAAAAACAAAAAAGGTTTCACTGTTTATTTTTTTAGAAATAATAAAAAAAATTAAAACTACTTATGCCAACACTTTGTTTCATGAATTTAACTTTCAATGAGACTATATATATATATATATATATATATATATATATATATATATATATACATATACACACTGTATAAAAATATATAAACTTATAAATTAAAAACATGTTCATCAAAGCAGAGGAATAATTAAATAATTGTTTTGTGTGAATTGCATTTTTATTTATTTATTGTTTCCTTTTTCTCCCAATTTGGAATGCCCAATTCCCAATGCGCTCTAAGTCCTCGTGGTGGTGTAGTGACTATCAGTTGTCTCCGCGTCTGAGACCGTCAATCCGCGCATCTTATCACGTGACTTGTTGAGCGTGTTGCCACGGAGACGTAGCGCGTGTGGAGGCTTCACGCTATTCTCCGCGGCATCCACGCACAACTCACCACACGCCCCACCGAGAGCGAGAACCACATTATAGCGACCACGAGGAGGTTACCCCATGTGACTCTACCCTCCCTAGCAACCGGACCAATTTGGTTGCTTAGGAGACCTGGCTGGAGTCACTCAGCACACCCTGGATTCAAACTCACGACTCCAGGTGTGATAGTCAGCGTCAATACTCGCTGAGATACCCAGACCCCCACTAAACATGTATTTCTGTGTAAATGTGTAACAGTGTGTCACTGAACTCACGTGAGTCTCACGTCTGCGCAGCTCTGTGACGTCAGGAAGCATTCTACGCTTGAACGTCACTTTAGTTCTGATGTTCTGCAGCAGCTGAGTGACTGCGTCTGCGCAGACAGACTCCAGACAGTCCTCAGAGTGCAGCGTGTGCGCCGCAGGAGTGATCAGCAGACTCTTCCTCTCGCCGGACAACACGTAACACGCTGTGATGACGCAGACCAGGATGAAGCCGCACAATTTAGAGTGACGGATGCAATGTGAAGAACTGCACAGATGTGGCATGTCATCATGAATGTCAAACAGTCTCAAACAACCGCCGTCCACCTGACGAGAGAAGACACACTCAGTGTGTGTGTGTGTGTGTGTGTGTAAGGTGTAGTTCATCTCAGTCGCCACAGATCTCCCGTCTAATCTGATTGGCTGACACAACATTCAGCAGTCGGTGTGCACAGGTATATAACTCGTCTAAGTGGGCACTTCTTGACAAGAACAAACTGCAGAAATGAACCAGACTTCATTCTGACAGTGTAAATGTGAGACTATGATGTGTATATTTATATCTGTTTGTGTGTGTACCTTCAACAGCACTGGTCTCTTGCTGGAGCGTTTGGTTGTGTAGTTGTTGCAGTTCATGACAGAAACACTAAAACTGTGTTTCCTCCATCAGATGTTTAACTGCATCACATGATCTGATGATAAACATGAGCTGAACCTGAACACACACACACACAGAAGACAATGATGACACAGTTACTCACAGGGGTTAAAGGTCAACAGGAAACAAACTGTGGAAACAGACAGACAGTAATAGATGACATGAGTGTTACAGGAGATCATATTAAAGCAGTAAGTCATGCATCACAGACAGACATGAAGAACTGCAGTAAAATCACTGTAACACAGCTGCTAGTGGATTATTGCTTTAATAAAACAGCAGCAACAGCAATATGATAAAAGACACTGAGGCTGTCCAATTAAAATTCAAAAGTTAAATATTCAAAGAATTTAAGATTAAAAATGCACATTGGAATGCAAAGATTGTGTCCCCCGCACTGATGATGACTTACATTCTTGGGCTTAAATAGGCACAGTGCAATGAATAAAAGAGAACGCGGGTGTCGAGTGTATTTTGACTATGTGCTGCTCTCTAATGAGCGTCTCGCTGCATAAACATTAAGTACACATATACAACTGTATTTAAAGAAAACGTTTGAGTCTGTGGTAGTACTATGACACCAGTATGTGCAACGCTAACTTAACATAGAACCATCTATATATAACCATCTCATTTTACATGTTTTACTTAATATTTGAGAATATCAACTGGCTAAATCCTTTGACTTTATATAATTTTTACACTTATTTGTTAACAGACAGATATGTGAGGGGTCTGGGTATCTCAGTGAGTATTGACACTGACTATCACACCAGGAGTCGTGAGTTTGAATCCAGGGTGTGCTGAGTGACTCCAGCCAGATCTCCTAAGCAACCAAATTGGCCCGGTTGCTAGGGAGGGTCTCTCTCATTAAAATGCGCTCATTTAAAAGACGCTGTTTACAGAAATGCCATTTTTTGTTAAAGAGACAGTACCGGTTTTAGCACGTGTTCAATAGATCAATTTAAATAAATAGTACAAATGATGCGATTTAACAATAAAAATGTCACAAAAATAATGTATGAAATATAATATATTATTTATTGATTAAATACATGTATTTGTTAATTAAAAAAAAAACAAAAAAAAAACATTTACCAAAATGATGAAATAGTAATAAAATATAATTAGTAAAATTAATATTTTTCTAATATATCTATTTAAAAGGTCCCCAGTATAATTAACAGCATTAACTGGGAGATCATTTATATGTAAGCAAAAGGGGCATTATAACTGAAGTAAACCCATATCAATCAATACTGAATGGAAAGCTTGTGAATTGGAATAGAATTGAATCAGGAAATCTGTATCAATACCCAGCCCTAATATATACTGTAATAAAATTGTAATAACATCCAAATTTTGGTCATATTTAAGTAAAAAATTCTAATTTAGTTTCTCAGCCCTGATGACACCATTGTTCAATAAAGTTACATTTAATAACAAAATAATTGCAAAAATTGATTCTTCAAAATCAATAGTTTACAGCTGCCAGTTAACGCAGCATTAGTTACGTGTTTATCAACGGTTTCAAATGAAGCTCATCCAATCAGACAGTAGTCACAACTATCACTTTAATTATAAACATTAAATACAGTAAACTGAGCAGTGAGATAAACTAGTACAGTCTTAATATCACATCACTATAATGATATTACACACAGAACACGTGTGTTTTTATGAATTATGTCCAACATCAACATCATGAGAGCATATCACAACAAACACAGAAGATCAGAGGAAAGAGATTCACAAAGTCTCATCACTCACCACAAGAGTCCAATCAAATAATAACATCATCAGTGTCTCCATAACTCACAGAGAACGATGAAAGACTGTAGAGCTGTGAGACTTTATGAACACACTCACTCTGACTCGACGTGTTTTGAGAAGCCAGTGACTCATGTCGTGTTTCATTTCTACAACATCCTTCAGACCATGAGAAATCACACACACTCACACTCACACACACACTCACACACACACTCACTCTCACACACACACACACTCACACACACACTCACACACACACACTCACACACTCACACACACTCACACACACACTCACACACACACACACACTCACACACACACACACACACTCACACACTCACACACACTCACACACTCACACTCACACTCACACACACACTCACACACACACTCACACACACACTCACACACACACTCACACACACACACTCACACTCACACTCACACTCACACTCACACTCACACTCACACACACACACACACTCACACACTCACACTCACACTCACACACACACTCACACACACACTCACACACACACTCACACACTCACACACACACACTCACACTCACACACACACTCACACTCACACTCACACACACACACACACACACACACACACACACACACACACACTCACACTCACACTCACACACACACACACACTCACACACTCACTCACACTCACACTCACACTCACACTCACACTCACACACACACTCACACTCACACTCACACTCACACACTCATACACACACACACTCACACACACACACCCAGATGTCCCTACATTTTTTCCCACAAAGTTTTAGTCAAATGGGGAGCATATTGAGATAATTCATTGAAATTAGCCAGTTTACTGTCATTTTAATTTCACAAATAAATGCAATCCAAAGGGAGCAGATGCCCTTCTGATAGGACTGTAATATTGGTCCTGATGTTGCGCCTATCGCAGGTTACCATCGGTTCTGACCCGAAAGTGAATCATCATGGCCGTGTTCAAGCTGGCAACCTGCAACCTTAGTATAAGGATCATCCATTGATGTGTATATGCTGTGTGCACAGATATTAAAGAAACACTGATGCGGTGTAATATCAGGGTTTACATGATACATTCCTAATATTCAATATGCTATTTTAAACAATCATCTAATCTAAAGCATCACCATCACAACTGCATTATGTCCCGCATATTTGTCCAGCAACTTTTAACGACCAACTGAACTTAATTAATTAATTTTAGTGTCATAATGCAATTTACATTTTCTGAAGAGGCTCAGCAAACGTGATCCGAGGTAAAGAGAGTTAGATTTTTGTATTTATTTTTTTTCTCCCCAATTTGGAATGCCCAATTCCCAATGCGCTCTAAGTCCTCGTTGTGGTGTAGTGACTCAATCCAGGTGGCGGAGGATGAATCTCAGTTGCCTCCGCGTCTGAGACCGTCAATCCGCACATCTTATCACGTGACTTGTTGAGTGCGTTACCACGGAGACGTAGCGTGTGTGGAGGCTTCATGCTATTCTCCGCGGCATCCACACACAACTCACCACGCTCCCCACCGAGAGCGAGAACCACATTATAGTGACCACGAAGAGGTTACCCCATGTGACTCTACCCTCCCTAGCAACTGGGCCAATTTGGTTGCTTAGGAGACCTGTCTGTAGTCAGTGCATTCTGACAACTTTGAGGAAGGCATAACGTGACTGAATCCAGCATATTCAGCAGCTATGTTTACATGCACTAATTGACGTCAATCGGAATAAATTCAATCTGATTCCAGATTCCGAATGTACTGTTTATATGTCCCCTAAACTTTGCAATCTGAGACAAATATTCGTTTACATGTGCATTACATGTATTCCGAACAAAACGTCTGCACATGCGAAGAGCGTGAGTCGTTGTGTTCTGAATAAGCGAGAAAAGCTGAGAAAGTGAGTGAGAATGGCACTAAAAACCATAATTGCTGTTTTCGCTTTTTGAGACTTTAAGCAACAGCTGCGGACGGCGGAACGGAGCATTTCATCATTCAAGAAAAAAAGGGGAAAAAAGTATTTAAAACAGCATGAGAAGGAATGCTTGCCATGTTAAATAGGGATGCACCGATACCACTTTTTCTCTTCCGATATCGGAAATCTCAGTATCGGCCGATACCGATCTCAAGCCAATACCAGTGTTGTTTTTTTGCTTAATCAGTTTAGAATATCTTTCCATTATTGTGTGGAACTAATTATGAGTACTCTTTAATATGTAAAGAAACACAAACCTCTAACTACACATTATTTCAGTATAAATGTATAGCTTATTAAGAAACACTTGATTATTAACTAGTATACTGGATAATGTAGCAGCAAAATTAACAGTAATTCCAGTCTTCAAGTCTTCAGTAGAAAAGAAACCAGTGTTTTATTCTATTTCAATTCTATTTTGTATCTGGAATTCCAGGTATCGGATTGGTGTCATCCCAAGTGTTAAATAACTGTCAGAAAAAGGCTATTTATCATATGAGGAAAACTCTATGTATAAAACCTAGATAGCCTATTATTATTAATAGGCTATTTATATTTATGGGGTTTATTTAAAGCCTATAACCGAATAAATAATAAATGTAAACTTGGCATCATCCCAAACATATTCTAACATTTACTTTCCTAATCAGTGCACGATCGACTGTCACTATGGCAAAGAAGAAATGCTTTATAAACTATGGTTTCGATCAGGAAGTGAGTGAAGTCGCAACAGAACACAGAACGCCGTAACCGTACCTGCTGCCTAACCCTCTGGGGTCTGAGGGTGTTTTGGGCCCTGGAGAAGTTTTGACATGCCTTGACATTTGTACTTTTTTCAGTTGCTTAAAAACATATTAATGACTAAAGTCTGATAACACTGTATTCAGCACAAACTGGGCTACAATACTATGTGAGCAACATGTATGTACATGTTTGTATTTTTGAGAAAATAACGTTTATGCGTGGTTTTTGAAAAAACTAAAATTTTAAGTCACTGAAATAAGTCCATATAACACATACTAAACATTTGTTCACAAGACTTTTGAGAACTGGATCTTGTAGCCTAGAGTTTTTGCTACAAACATGATGTGAAAACCATCCTGATCACTCATTCATACAAAACTATATAGTCATTTAACTTTTGTAAGACACTTTTAGTGTTAGAAAGGCCATATGCGAGGAGGCGTGGATGATCATGAATATTAATGTGATTCACACCTGAGGAGACAAAGACCCCTCCCCTGAGAGAGAATGAATGTGAGGAGACTTAATGATTGAATGTATTATCTGACTATACATTTTCTGTACATAAAGACTTTACTTAAAAACTTTAGACCTACACTACCGTTTAAAAGTTTACAGATCTGTAAGATTTTATGTTTTTAAAAGAAGTCTCTTCTGCTCACCAAGGCTGCATTTATTTGATCCAAAATACAGCAAAAACAGTGATATTGTGAAATATTTTTACAATTTAAAATAACTGTTTTCTATTTGAATATATTGTAAAATGCAATTTATTCCTGTGATCAAAGCTGAATTTTCAGCATCATTACTGCAGTCTTCAGTGTCACATGATCTTCAGAAATCATTCTAATATGCTGATTTTCTAATATGGGCATATTTACAGCACATTTCACACCTGAACAGATATTTGCAAGCACAAGCTTCATTAATGATAATGAGGCAGCATAAACACTAGTTAAAATATAATCGAAACATTCATATTATTTTTATATCATATTACATATCATATTTATATCATACAGCATACAATTTAAATACCTGCTTTAGCCGAAACAACATTTAAATGTAACTAAAACTTGCCTATTCGGACATATTTCAAATGTCAATACTCTGAATCCTGGCTGGCAAGTCTGGAAATAGTCCAGCTTGTAAAATATGTCCATGTTTATATAAAATAGCATGTCAACTAATGTACGTAAAACTAAATGACTTACTCATCCGGAATTGTATCCTCGGCTGGATCAAGTCGCTCTTCAAAATGTAAACGTTCATCGTTGGATTCCCGCTCTTCTTCTGAGGAAATGTGAACTATCTGTCCCTATCTGAATGACACACATGTTCTTTTTTGTTGTATTGTTGTATGACAATAGGTAAATACATTTTAAACGGGACATGACGACTAACAAAACTTGATCACTTATACTTTTAAAAATGGCATTTAATATTTGTGGGAGTTTCAGTTAGACATATTGAATTTTATTTGTATTTTTGCATCTGTGCTTGGAGTATATATAGCTTTTTATTATTTATTCCCATGATACTGTGATGAGAGGAGGGAAATGGTTGAATTTATATTCCCGCTGAGACGGGAGCTGATGGAAACCATCGCAGCGCTGCATTTGAGCACATAAACTCAAAAGAGACCGCGGCCTGAATAGCCGAATCAGTTGGGAAAAGATGATTGATAATTTCCGTGTATATCATGTGTAAAACAGACCATGCAGAAGAGGTAAGAAGCATTATTAGAGGCAAATATAAACTACTTTCCGTAGCGGAAGTAGCTTTACCCTGGTGAACTTGACACAGCGACCTAAAAACACAGCGTTTATGACGCAACGCAACCAAAGTGAGGCGCTCCATCTGAAGCACTTGTACATCGACATGTCTTACAAATTCAATTGCAAAATGTATTGCTGTGGACTGTAGGCCAACGACAGGCTTATTTTCAATAATATGGAAATAAAATATATATATATATATTACCTTCTAAAGCCACTTTTTTATCAATGCTTTACTCATCTGCCACAATAATGTAATGCATTTTAATAGTCTGAATTCTAATATGTATAATTGTGATGAGGAGGAGGGCAGGGCCATGAGTACGCATGCCTGACCCCCAATCGAGCTAATCAGCCGTGGAGCAGGATAAGTGCGGCGAGATGTGGCAGTTCGAGAGAGAGAGAGAGAGCTACAGGCAGCTGCCCTGTATACATTTGTGTTTATGTTTTGTCTTTATATTTTAATTTCTCATTAAATATTATTTTGACTGTTCAGCCGGTGCCCGCCTCCTTTCCCAACCTTAACCTTGTTACATTGGTGCCGAAGCCCGGGAAGGAGGAGGGATGCGCCATCGTAGAGTCCTCGCCACTACCATCCACCCCAAAGGAGCAGCCACGGCAATCCGCTGGGGGACGGAGGAGTTGCTACCGGCTGCCTGGATGCGGAGGAATGGCCACCGTCCGCGAGGGGAGGAGGGGCTCACTGCCGGCCACCTGGAGCGGTGGGGCCGCTGCCAGGGGCGGAGGAGTTCCCTACCGGCCATCAAAACGCGGCGGGGTCGGTAGAACGGCCGCCATCCGCGAGGGGAGGAGGGGCTCACTGCCGGCCACCTGGAGCGGTGGGGCCGCTGCCAGGGGCGGAGGAGTTCCCTACCGGCCATCAAAACGCGGCGGGGTCGGTAGAACGGCCGCCATCCGCGAGGGGAGGAGGGGCTCACTGCCGGCCACCTGGAGCGGTGGGGCCGCTGCCAGGGGCGGAGGAGTTCCCTACCGGCCATCAAAACGCGGCGGGGTCAGAAGAACGGCCGCCATCCGCGAGGGGAGGAGGGGCTCACTGCCGACTGCCTGGAGCAGTAGAGCCGCTGCCAGGGGTGAAGGAGTTCCCTACCTGCCGCCAAAATGCGGAGGGGTGTTCCGTCCGCCAGGGGTCGGAGGACTGGCTCTGGTCCACCCGGGGAGGAGCAGCTGTTGTCCACCAGAGGGTGGAGGAGTGATCGAGGATCAGGTGACGGCGTGTCTGGGAACCGGCGAGCAAGTTTTTCCTCTCTCTCCTCTCTCTCTTTCACTGTCGCTCCGCGTTGGCCTTTCCCTCTCCTCTCTTTGTTTTGTTTTTCCCTCCCAGGTCGCAGAAGGTGGGGAAGGCCTGCCAGCAGGTGGGGCCATTTGTATTTATGTTTTGTCTTTATGTTTTAATGTCTCATTAAACATTACTTCGATGCTTCATCCGGTTCCCGCCTCCTCCTTTCCACTGAACCCTGTTTCAATAATATGTATTATATTTATAATTATTTAATCATTGTATATCGAATGATTGTTATTTGGGGGCCCTTCTCTTCAAATATTTATATAGGTATATATATATAGGGCTGGGCAATATGGCAAAAAAATACAATATAATTTTTTTTTTCAAACTTAAGGACGATTTACGATTCTCGATTCGATGTTCCTGCATTTAAAGCCATTTTTCAAAAAAGTATCTTCAACATGATTCAAATAACATGTTCTTTATTATAATGCAAGGCAACCTGGTTAGAAAAATCTATGGGGTTTTTTCATTACAGAAAACAAAAGTGTGTAACAGAAATTCACAAAAAAAGTGCAACACACAGAAAGTTGTCAACAGCGTAAAATAAATAAATAAAAATCAAATAACATTGATGTTCAGAAATAATAGTATAAAATAAGAAAACTACAAAATACCTCAAAGCCAATTTAGGTATTATTTTTATCTAAATCAAGTCCACCTAGAAAGCTGTCTAGAAATCAATCTCTAGAATTAGTCATGTTTATCTAGAAAGTATTTTTAGTATATCAATCAATTTGTTTGTATAACCATAAACACCTGCAGATAGAGTCCAGATATCAGAAACAATTCAGTGTATTTGAAAACGTAAGAAGCAAAAAGCTCAGTTTAAAATAATGACATCAGTCAGTGCTGTGAGCACGCGGCGCCCTCTAACGGTACACGCTGTGCAGAGCAGCAAAATGAAATTATATTGCTGTTTGTCAAAATAGTAATAATAATAAACTTTATTTATATAGCACTTTTCATAACATAAAATGCAGCTCAAAGTGCTTCACAAGAAAAGGGTATTAAAACAAAAAAACAGAAAACAGAGAGATTAAAAGAGAATTGCAGGTAATTAAAAACATATACCAAGTGTAAAATTTAAAAACCAACAAAAACTAAAAAATA
This sequence comes from Myxocyprinus asiaticus, assembly GCF_019703515.2. Classification (NCBI taxonomy): domain Eukaryota; kingdom Metazoa; phylum Chordata; class Actinopteri; order Cypriniformes; family Catostomidae; genus Myxocyprinus; species Myxocyprinus asiaticus. The sequence continues at coordinate 317,519 of NC_059379.1, forward strand.
TCAGAGCGTGAATTAATTTTTTTGCTGCTTCTTTAAATTATCAACAGAGATTTCTTATCTGTGTGTGGCGGGAATATGTCCAAATCCTCGGTGCATCCGGCCTCGTCATACTTTTTGCAATTTATTTGTGGCACAATTAGCAAGCCAGCATTAAGTGACCTAAGCGGGCGGTTTGGAACATACACCAACAAGCAGTCTGAAAGATATGAAGGTGCTAGACCATTTAGGGCTTTAAAAACAAATAAAAGTATTTTAAAGTCTATCCTCAGCATTACAGGTAGCCAGTGCAATAGGGTTGCTCTGACACCGAAATTTTGGCTTCGGTAAGATACCAGCCCTGGTACCTCGGTATCTATACTAACTCGATACTTAGGCAACAAATTAAAAAAACTCAGATTTTTGTAGGGCTGCACAATTAATCGAAAAACAAATCGCGATTACGATTACAGCTGCCACGATTATGTAATCGTGAAAACTGACGATTACAGTGTTCAATTTAAATCTGCTCCTGTTGCATCAATGGTTTCTATTTACAACGTATTTTCGCAGTGGTTGAGCATTCTAACCAATCACTAATATGTCCGTTGAGCAATGAAACGGCAATGGCCAATCAGAGCCACTTAAATGAGTCCTCCGTCCAATCAGTAATGACAGCTGATCCTAATGCACAAGTTTTAAACCGTCTGAATGCCCAGTTGCTTTATGTTCTAGCTCTGTTTGTGGTGGCACACGAAAATTAATACTGAAGAAACATCACCTGACACTCATAAAATAGCTGTAGAACAAGAGCGAAAAGCACTTTGGAATTATTTTGGATTCATTGCATATTGCACCGCACGCTTTGAACGTAGATATTAAATACACTGCAAATGAGCAACACGACAAAACTAAAACACTCCCGTTTTAATCAAGGCACAGACGCGGTGTAAATAATTGATTTATTATGCTGATTAGACAGCTTTGTTTAATAAGAGCATTCGTGAAAGTGCAGAACATTGTGCGGTGCGTCACTGAGCTCGTGTCGAAATGCAGATCTGAAACCTGCAGTGAGTGACAGCAGTCATTGTGATGGGACAGTTTGTCACGTTGCTCGATTTCTGTGTACAGTTTATTAAAAATGTAATAACAGTTTTATTTTGTCATGTTAGTAAGTAGGCCAATATGAATTTGATTTGTACAAAATAGCAATAAAGTAATTGAGCTGTTCTAAGTGTGTTTTGGAGGTGTAGCTAACATAAAGAATATGGCATGAATAGCATATTTCAGGAATCACCGACTGTTTTTAATTTCCAAAGTGCACCACTGAGGCCAACAATGATCTAACGATGATCGTACATGAACAAGATCACCATTGAAGATCTGACGGGATGAATGGTCCCGTCTCTTACTGAACACAGTAACTTGGTCGATTTAAATCGGCTGTTAATAAGTTTGAATATTGAATATGTCATATTATTTACTGTATGTGGGCTAATAATTTAAGCAGTAATTTAGCAATAATTTAATGTATTTTATACCATAGATATCCATTTAAAATAAGTTTTATTTGGCCTAACATTAATTAACAAACATTTTTACAATATTTAATGCTTAAAATATGCTTAAAAGAAACTGAAGCACAGCTCATAACCACCATTGAAATCTGATATTTTAATCGACATTAATAATCGCGATTACAATATCAAGGGCAATAATCGACAATTATGATTTTTGCTATAATCGTGCAGCACTAGATTTTTGATGAAATTACACAGAAAATTACTGCATAAAGTCTTATAGATACAAATGATTTACATTTTTCTGGATTCCATGTTAAATGTTTTAATTAAATGTTATGATCAAATTGTGTTTAATAAAATACATACTGTACAGCTTTAATCAAATGAAAATATAATACTTTTCAATAATTATATAATATATATATATATATATATAATGTTTGGTAAAAAAAACAAAAAAAAACAACACACACACACACACACACACACACACAAAAAAGATGCACAACAGAGCTTTACAGTATTAAATGAAAACAATCTGATTAGCTGAGGCTGCTACGGCTGAATCACAACATGCTGATATTCAGTACACTTGCATATGTGATACTGCTTACAGATAATAATACTAATAATATAACCACTGAATATTATAGTATTGTTACTATGAGTATTATTGTGACTGCTTTGAATATTACACTTTTATACAGTAGTAATATATCTTTCATAATGTCTTCAATTTCACGTAATCAGTTGAATATCATTTCAGCGGGACTTTTATTTTGAAAGATTTTTGAAGTTCTTCCTGTTTGTGAAGAGTTCGTTATATATCAAGCTTATTATATCTTATTCATACTGTGGCACACAGCGCATGTGACTGTATATTATTTCATTAAATGACATCGTTCCGCTGTTTAATGATCGCACTTGGCCATATAGAGGCTTTTTTATTATTGTTTCAAAATGGTCTTCGATTTCATCTCAAAACTCTCACATTACATTACATTTTGCTAGCAGCATTAGAGGTCTGCAACCCGACCCAGACCAGATGGGACCTGAGAACCTGACGGGTTTCGGGCCAGGTTCGGGTAGTTTATCAAGTAGGTCTTCGGGTTCGGGTTGGGTTCGGAATTAATGAAAAATAAACAGGCTTACCAAACTCGTTTCGCTCACGCACTCTCACACGCTCTCACTCACGGACACGATTCAGTTTCATATTATTCCAGATTGTTCTGCACCAAGCAAAATTTCAGAAAATAAATGGTAAAGCAATACTTTTTTCCCTTCTGCTCTAGTGTACTGAGGGGCTGCTGTGCATTGTTAAAACGGTATGTTTGCTGTTTCAATACTGTTACGAATGTTGCCTATATGCTAACATAGAATACAGCCTATTGCAACAGTACTTGCTAGGAGAAGAAATTAGATAGTAAGGGGGTTTGGGCTTAAAATCTGGTGGTATTGTTCGGGCCGGGTAGGGTCAGGCGGCATGGTCTCGGGTACGGGTCTTGTTCGGGTTTCATTTTAAGGCCCGTGCAGACCTTGTCCTTGTCGTCTGGTGCTACAGATATGTATAACTGTGCGTCATCCGCATAACAATGAGAGTTTACACCATAGTCGGGAACAATTTCTCCAATCGGAAGCATATACAGGGAGAATAGTAACGGACCAAGAACTGAACCCTGCGGAACACCATAGAGAAAAACACGCTTGTCAGAGACATGCCCACCAAGGCTAACAAAATAACTTCTGCCAGTGAGGTAGGTATTAAACCATTTCAGCGCGGTTCCAGAGAGTCCAATCAAACATTCAAGTCGGTTAAGAAGTATCTCGTGGTCTATCGTATCAAATGAAGCACTTAGATCAACACGAACAAGAATAGAAATGTTTTTATTATTTGGGCTCACTCTGAGATCATTTATTACTTTTACAAGTGCTGTCTCGGAACTGTGACCTCTTCTAAAACCAGACTGAAATTTCTCGTGTAACTCGTTGTCATGCAGGAATGCATCTAACTGTTTTAGCACTGCCTTTTCTAGAATCTTACCTAGGAAACCAGGTTGGATATGAGCCTACAATTACTCAAAACAGAGTCAAGAGTGCGCTTCGCTTCCTAAATGCTGACTATAAATGCAGTACACTTGAAACACATCAGAACAAAGCAATAATTAGCGATCTATCTGAATCATCATGGTAAAAGGAGATGTGGATGATTCTCCCATTTATAGTCTATCCATTATATGATTTGATATGAAGCGCCCATAATTGTCACGTATGTTCTAACACACACGTTATTGTTGACATCTCAGAAAATGTAGCTTAGTGCTTCATGACTTACACAACTTACACAGAACACAGTTATTGTTTAAGTCTACCTACAATCACACTGTACAATCTTACTGGAAATATTACCGGCTTTTATATCGGCCTCCGTGTTGTTAGCATGTTACATTGGAGCGTGCAGCTGCACATATTTCCACACATGTTCAGTTTATCAGATTGAGGGTGGCATCAAACCAAGTGCTGTTCTACATCATCTTGCTTCGCTCAGAAATCTATCACATTCCAGCAGTGAAACGGTTGCAAATGCTCGTTCATGTGACGTAAAAATCACAGTTTATTCTCTGAAAGGTGGCCAATACAATGCCAACATAGTATATTATATTTACTAATATAGTAAATAACAATTAAATTGCTAATAAAATTAATAAACTCTTATTTAGCACTATATTTACTCAATTTCACACAAAACTTTAACTTTGTAAAAAAGCATCTAAAAAAAATCATATTGTATTTTAAATGTTAGATAGCAGTTTCTTCAGATTTCTGTTTAGTCGTCAAATTTTAGTAATTTATTTGCAGAGGGGGTCTGGGTATCTCAGCAAGTATTGATGCTGACTATCACACCTGGAGTCGCGAGTTCGAATCCAGGGTGTGCTGAGTGACTCCAGCCAGGTCTCCTAAGCAACCAAATTGGCCCGGTTGCTAGGGAGGGTAGAGTCACATGGGGTAACCTCCTCGTGGTCGCTATAATGTGGTTCTCGCTCTCGGTGGGGCGCGTGGTGAGTTGTGCATTGATACCGTGGAGAATAGCATGAAGCCTCCACACGCGCTACGTCTCCGCGGTAACACGCTCAACAAGCCACGTGATAAGATGCGCGGATTGACAGTCTCAGACGCGGAGGCAACTGAGACTTGTCCTCCACCACCCGGATTGAGTTGAGTAACCGTGCCACCACGAAGACTTACTAAGTAGTGGGAATTGGGCATTCCAAATTGGGAGAAAAGGGGATAAAAATAAACAAATTAAAAAAAAGTAATTCATTTGCACATGAAGAAATTGTTAATATATCAGAAATAACAGTACACACAGAAGTCCAGCAACCATGGATGGCATGTCCACATTAGCAATCACATTAACTCACAAAATACAGAATCAAACCAATTGTACGTACAGTGCACAGTGAATAAGACATTTACTTATATCACACGTGAAGCGCTTTTACTTTGACGTTGCTCTCACGCGCTCATGCGGATCCAGCGTGAGCAACAATCACCTGACAGTTTAAACAGCCTGCATCACCTGTTTGGATTGTTACAGACTGACCGTCATGATTTGTGAATCAGAGGAACTTTTGATCCTTACGTTTTTGATTCTGGCTGATAGATTACACGCTTCAGAAGAATATATTTTATAAGCGCTCAACGGGAAGAAAACGCTGGATTTTCATGAAGTTAGTGAATTACATCTGTTTAAACGAGGTATCTGCATATTTACAAACGGTATATAATATTAGTTTTATTGATATTTGCCTTTTATCATTAGAAAAGACAGTTAAAAGTGACAGGGAACTGTTGAGGAGACGCTGATAGAATACGTGCTTCAGAGGAAGATTTATGAGCGCTCCACATGATGCTGGATCTGCTCAAGTTTTGTGAGGTTGGTTTATTACATCTGTTTAAACAAGATATGGGCATATTTGCAGAAGGTATATGATATCAGTGTTATTGATATTTGCCTTTTATCATTAGACAAGACAGTTAAAAGTGACAGGGAACTGTTGAGGAGAGAGAGGGAGAATGAAACAGGCGAGCACTTTAACATTATGAGCTCAAACGCGTTTGCCGCGTCTCTGATATGTGAACCGTTTAAATGACACTGTGTTGCATACTGGTCTATTATTGTAGTAACATGATGGCACATAACAACAAAACGAACCATGACTGGTCATTTACATGTCTCAGTCGTTTCACATGCAAGCAGGCGATTCTCAGTGCCCTCAAGAAACAAAACAGCCAAATTGGAAATGTATCGGCCAATGCTGATCATTTAAAAAAGTCAGAATATCGGGCAATTTATCGACCTCTGTGATATCGGTGAACCACTAGAGAACACGGAGTTCAATATCAGCATATTAAAATGAATCTCTGCTGTAAAACTGCTCATAATTCAAACACACATGAAAGAATATAATCAGTATTAGTGGAGTCACTGCAGCTCCTCACACATGACACGCATCACTTCCTGTCACAGACTCTGATAGCAGAACAGTCACATGGAACAGTCAGAACTTTATGTTGTGTGTGGACATGAAATCCAACAGGAAATGAGAATTATCTGTGACAGGAAGACATGTGATGATGGCATCAGAAAAACAGGAAGTGATGCGGAGCTCACAGTTACGATGGGGGACCCAGATAAAATTAAATACAATTGAAGACTAGTGTACTGTTCCATTAATAGTAAACAGTATATACTAGGACTGCACGATAATGGTGAAAATGATCATCACGATTCATAATCACGATTATTCTGTCATTTGAAAACATTTTTATTTTATTAAGGGCTGCACAATTTGAACAAAATAACAAATGACTGTTGCCACTGCTTTGATATTGATTATAAAAGAACAAAAAAAGATACAATTCCATTAAACAGAAGCTCTCATGTTGAAAAAGTCACGCATTGTATGTTGGTAACACAGAACAACATGGTCTTCCTTCAAAATAAAGGCTTGACACTGTATAGTTATACATGAGCGCATGTTAACGAGAGAGACTCGAATGGCTTTACCTCATCTGTGCGATGCATGATTAGAATTAAATGTTTTTTTGTAGATGTTTTTGATCAACAACTGACTGTAAAGAACACAAATAGAGATATTAAAAGAGACATGATTCAATGACACATCAGTTGTGTGGATCTCGTCTTTGAACACACATTACACGGAACAACATGTTGTGAAAGATCTCGCTGCTGAACACTTCACGAGTAAATTACACAATTACTGCTGAGTGAAATTAAACATTTACCAGCCAGTTGACAAATATATTCACTTTAGTATCATAGCGCGAAATTTGTTGCAAATGCGAGTGATTTCCTCTCATTGTAGTGTAGGGTTACGCATTGAGTGAAAGATCGATCTTTAGATTTAAGGATCGATATCAATATCGTACAAATGATGATCGCGATGCATCAGAAAAAAAGCATTATTTTTACCCACCCTTAAAAGGAATCATTTACTAGTTTGTAGTTCTACCAACATGTTCAACATGAGAGCTTCTGTTTAATGGAGTTTTATCATCAATATCTAAGCAGTGGCAACAGTCATTTGTTTTTTTGTTCAAATTGTGCAGCCCTTAATAAAATAAAAAACATGTTTTCAAATGACAGAATAATCGTGTTTTAGAATAATCAGCACTTTTAGTTAAGTTTTACAAGTAATGAAATGAACTGTTTTGTTTCTTGAGGGTGCTGAGAACTGCCTGCTTGCATGTGAAGCGACTGAGACATGTAAACGACCAAATAAAGCAAATATGCACATCTCATTTAAACGGATATAATAAACCAACCTCACAAAACTTGAGCAGATCCAGCATCATGTGTAGCGCTCATTTATTAACCTCTAAAGCACGTATTCTATCAATCACTCCTCAACAGTTCCGTCACTTTTAACATTCTTTTCTAATGATAAAAGGCAAATATAAATAAAACTGCTATTACATACCATTTGCAAATATGCAGATACCTCGTTTAAACAGATTTAATTCACGAACATCATCATTTGGTTTTATTGTAATTTCTAATAATAATAATAATTTTACGATACATTGGTAATAAATTTCAGTTGTAAGGTTTTTATTTTGATAGTCCGGCGCTGAGCGCTCCAGGAAGTCTGTTTTTGTTTGTAGGCTAATCCATAGTAGTGTAATTCGCTTCTCATTCAACATCTGATTAAATGCTTGTCCAGTGCCGTTCTCGATGCGCGCGCGTGTGTGTGTGTGTGTGTGTGTGTGTGTGCGTGTGTCGGCTGAGCGATGCTCGTTCAGTAACGCGTGGTGCCAGATACTACTTAGCTGTGCATGCTGACTGTATATTTATTATTAAACACAGCCTTTTGCAATTCATAAAGCTTTTGGATGACTCCAGCCAGGTCTCCTAAGCAACCAAGTTGGCCGGTTGCTAGGGAGGGTAGAGTCACATGGGGTAACCTCCTCGTGGTCGTGATTAGTGGTTCTCGCTCTCAGTGGGGCGTGTGGTAAGTTGTGTGTGGATCGTGGAGAGTAGCATGAGCCTCCACATGCTGTGAGTCTCCGCGGTGTCATGCACAACGAGTCACGTGATAAGATGCGCGGATTGACGGTCTCAGAAGCGGAGGCAACTGAGACTTGTCCTCCACCTCCCGGATTGAGGTGAGTAACCGCACCACCACAAGGACCTACTAAGCAGTGGGAATTGGGCATTCCAAATTGGGATAAAAAAAAAAAACTTTTGTATGACTGTTAGAGCTTGAATAAAATGCACGAGTTATATGGACTACTTTAATGGTGATTTGAAGGTTATTTATGACATTATTTGAGCTTGACAGTAACGTCAATGACCAACATGTGGTATCGGATTTGGATCGGGCTCGTCGGACCGATACCTGATCTGGGTAAAAACATCAGTATCAGACCTGATACCGATCCAGTTATCGTATCGGTGCCATCCCTATTACAAGATATTTGGGCAACAAACCAATTAGTGCTTTATAAATGAAGGTGTACCAATGAAGGAGCCTATGTACAAACAGAAGGCCATTCAACCTTTGCATACAAGATACAATGATGAGTTAAACCTCCACATCCAGTAATACATTTCAACACACCATGGTAAACTGCATCAAGCATCTGCAATGAAGAAACACTAGCATTCCTGTATAAAATATCACCATAATCAAGCTGAACTCTTCATCTCACATGAATGGTCATGATGTTATACAGATGTTTCAAAATTACTACTCTTTAGAAGTAAAATGTTTTAAATAAGAAAAAAATGACAGAGTGCACATTTAAGCCATATTTACACTGCAACAGAAGCTGCATCTGACTGTTTAATGCTGCTCAGAGCAGGCATAAATGCACAAATAATGTTCTGGAATGAATATTCAAAATGTAAAAGTGTGAATATAGAAATGTGAAATGAATGAAAATATGAAGTTATACTTTTAAATATGAAACTAAATCACAACAACAAAGTATAGAGGGATAGTTCACCCAAAAATTTAAATCCTCACATCTGAAAGTGAAAGTTAAAGTGGAGATTTATAGTAAAAAAATGACTTAAATATTGATCTGTTTCTCACCACACCTATCATATCACTTCTGAAGACATGGATTAAACCACTGGAGTTTTATAGATTGCATGTATGCTGCCTTTATGTGCTTTTTTGGAGCTTCAAAGTTGTGGTCACCATTCACTTGCATTGTATGGACATACAGAGCTGAAATATTCTTCTAAAAATCTTCATTTGTGTTCTGCAGAAGAAAGAAAGTCATACACATCTGGGATGACATGAGGATGAGTAAATGATGAGAGAATTTACATTTTTGGGTGAACTGTCCCTTTAAATAAGAGAATCATATGAATCTGTCCTTTGATCAACACACAACACAACAAAATAAACAGTGCAGAATACAACCCAGAATAACATAAACACAAACAAGATAATCCAGACAACAGCTCACAGAAACTCAATAAACAAAACCCTCAAACTGACTGACAACTTTCATTCAAATGTAAATCACATTACATCTAGTGTTTTAGCATTTATAACCCAACAAACGTCTTTTTGTCAAATGTTTTGTTTGAAAAGTGTGCTTGTGCTATCTTTCAGAAATATATGACATTGCATGTATATTGTGTTGTGTGCATTAATGTGATTCTGATCTGTTGACTGATATTTAATCTGATCATCAATCTCATTGGATCTCTTACACAAATCAAAATCACATTTATATTCGGTGACAAACAGCATCAGGTGTTTTTAAACAAACTTCCAGCACAGAAATCACACAAAATCACGCGCTTCTGTGTATAAATGTGCATCACATACAGCTGTGAGATCAATCAATTAATAAATTAACTGATCGATTACTCACCATCGTCTTCTGATTCATATTCCCGCTTTAACTTCATCATACCGGAGAATTCCCGTTTGCCTCATCTTCATTCCGCCGGAGAGAATCAGCTGTGCGCGCTCACGAGTCCTGGACGCGCTCCCGCTCGCTGCCGCCCCCTCATTGGTCTGCTAGAGAAGGGGGAGGTGCAACAGCTCACCTGTCAATCACATTAACAATTGATCATCTCCAAAAACACAAATCCAGCATTAGTATTCGATCATCCTCACAACACTGTCTTGTGAACCCTTAAACAGAATTATTGTATCATATGCTGAATAGGAAAACTGATTTGTAAATGCATAAACACCAGCAGAAGTGTGATTTACCAACCGAACACATGGAACAAACACTGGGACAGATATTATATTATTATTAGGCATATTACCAAGTGACATGTAATGACTGGAGTCTTTAGCTATCAATAACAAAATACATAGAAAGTGCATCCTCCTCCCTATTTTTCCATGCAAACTATTGACCTGTTTCATGTGACGTCACTGTACGACCGCGCCACCATGTTTGTGACCAGTATTCCATTTACCTTCATTGTCCTGCGCTGTGAGATGCGACAAAAGCCTTCTTCATGAGTTAAAAGCAGCTCTTACATTCATACAGATGGGATCATCACAGACGTTTTTAATACTGTGACTAAATCAGACAACACAAAAACATTTGTAACTTCTGAATGAGAGATGTTTACGGTGATGTGCCGGTGCACGTGTGTACTCGCCGGTCACACAGCAAACCTGTCGGCATATACGGAGATGAATCATGGATAAAATATCTTTAAATGTCCATGAAAGTTTAATTTAGCAACATTTTTGCTGTCGTCAGACTCGTATGAACTTTTCCCAGGACTGGATCAAAAGCAATTTTTGATGTTTTTCTTGATATCGTTTTTCAGGTGTTTTCCATTCACCGCCATTGTTTCCTCCCACTGATGGCATGGGTGAATTACGGACCGGGTCAATGGGGCCCTTGACTACCAGGGGCCTGGGGGGGCCCTGGGCTGCAAGGTCTCGTCGGCCCATCAACTTTGAAAATAAATGTTTATATACACTTAGATATATGGCCCCCAGAGCTTATGCAAGGCCCCCTCAGCAGGGCCCTGTGACTATGAGGGCCCCCAGCCCTCTTATAGGACTGTGGCAAGGAGGAGGGCAGGGCGGGGCCGTGATGATGCACGCCCGGCCCCTAATCAGGCTAATCAAGCCGACGAGAGGAATAAAGGCGGCCGGAGGTGACAGTTCGGGAGATAGAGAGCTACAGGCAGCTACCCTGTATGTGTGTGTGTTATATGTCTTTTGTTTAAGTTAATTATTAAAGGATTATTTATGTTGTGAAGCCGGTTCTCGCCTCCTCCTTTCCCTTTTACCCCATTACAAGGACCCTTTTACCTTCCAAATCAAAATCAAATCAAATCACTTTTATTGTCACACAGCCATATACACAAGTGCAATGGTGTGTGAAATTCTTGGGTGCAGTTCCGATCAACATAGCAGTCGTGACAGTGATGAGACATATACCAATTTACAATAACATCAAATTAACACAACACAATTTAAACATCTGATATACACATAATTACACACAACAGTACACAAATAATAACATACACTGTACAGTATACAATACGCACTATATAGATACACATTATTCAATAAAAAATGAAAAATAAAAATATATAAAGTATATATATATAGAATGTACAGTATTATACTGTATTGACATTCAGGCTGTCGGTTGATAGTCAGTTATTAAGAGAGAATATAATATAATAATAATATAATTTATGACAGTCCAGTGTGAGATAATAAGATTAAAAAGTGCAGTGCTGATGTATATTGATCATGAGAGATCAAGAGTTCAAAAGTCTGATTGCTTGGGGGAAGAAGCTATCATGGAGTCGGCTGGTGCGGGTCCTGATGCTGCGATACCGCCTGCCTGATGGTAGCAGTGAGAACAGCCCATGGCTCAGGTGGCTGGAGTCTCTGATGATCCTCCGAGCTTTTTTCACACACCGCCTTGTATATATTTCCTGGAGGGAGGGAAGCTCGCCTCCGATGATGTGTCTGGCAGTTCGCACCACCCTTTGCAGTGCTTTGCGGTTGTGGGCGGTGCTATTGCTGTACCAGGCGGAGATGCAGCCAGTCAGGATGCTCTCCACAGTGCAGGTGTAGAACCGTGTGAGGATGTGGCGGTTCATTCCAAACTTCCTCAGCCGTCTCAGGAAGAAGAGGCGCTGATGAGCCTTCTTCACAATGGCTTCAGTGTGGATGGACCATGTGAGTTCCTCAGTGATGTGGACACCCAGGAACTTGAAGCTGCTGACTCTCTCCACTGGTGCTCCACTGATGGTGATGGGACTGTGTTCTCTGTCTTTTCTTCTGAAGTCCACCACAAGCTCCTTTGTCTTACTGACATTGAGGGAGAGGTTGTGCTCCTGACACCAGTGTGTCAGAGTGTGTACCTCCTCTCTGTAGGCTGTTTCATCATTGTCAGTGATCAGAGCTACCACCGTCGTGTCATCAGCAAACTTAATGATGGCATTGGAGCTATGTGTTGCCACACAGTCATGTGTGTACAGGGAATACAGGAGTGGGCTGAGAACACAGCCCTGCAGGGCTCCAGTGTTGAGGGTCAGTGATGAGGAGATGTTGCTGCCCATTCTAACCACCTGACGTCTGCTTGACAGGAAGTCCAGGATCCAGCTGCACAGCGAGCTGTTTAAGCCCAGAGCCCGGAGTTTCTCATCTAGCTTGGAGCGCACTATGGTGTTGAATGCTGAGCTGTAGTCTACAAACAGCATTCTCACATAAGTGTTCTTTTTTCCAGGTGGGAGAGAGCAGTGTGTAGTGTAGATGCAATGGCATCATCAGTGGAGCGGTTGTTGCTGTAAGCAAACTGCAATGGGTCCAGTGATGGAGGCAGCACAGAGCAGATGTAATCTCTGATTAGTCTCTCAAAACATTTGCTGATGATGGGGGTCAGAGCAACAGGACGCCAGTCATTTAAACAAGTTATTTTGGATTGCTTTGGAACAGGCACAATGGTGGATGTTTTAAAGCATGTGGGGACCACAGACAAAGAGAGGGAAAGGTTGAAAATGTCCGTAAAAACACCAGCCAGCTGGTTCGCGCATGCTGTGATGATGCGGCCCGGAATGCCGTCTGGACCTGCGGCTTTGCGGATATTCACCTGTCGGAAGGGTCGGGTTACATCCGCTACAGAGACGGAGAGTGAACTAACCTCTGTAGCTTCAGCCGCGGGAGCTCTCTCCACGAGGGCGGTGTTATTTCCCTCAAAACGAGCATAAAAAGTATTTAGCTCATCCGGGAGAGAGGCACTGGAGTTTTTATTCCCTTTAAAGTCCGTGATGATGTTAATTCCCTGCCACATGCTTCTAGAGTTGGTGGTGTTAAACTGTCCTTAAATCTTGTTCCTGTACTGGCGTTTTGCTGTTCTCTTTTTCGGAGGGCATAACTGGCTTGTTAATGCTCCTCCGCGTTCCCGGAATTGAAAGCGGAGGTCCGCACATTAAGTGCCACGCGAACATCGCTATTTATCCATGGCTTCTGGTTCGGATAGATCCGTGTTGTTCTGGTCGTAACGACGTCCTCCACGCACTTTCTGATGAAACACATTACGCTATCAGCGTAGAGCTCGATGTCGTCATCAGAGGTGGACCGGAACATCTCCCAGTCCGTGTGATCAAAACAGTCCTGTAGCGTAGAATCTGATTGGTCCGACCAGCACTGGATCATTCTGAGGGTGGGTGCTTCCTGTTTCAATTTCTGCCTGTAAGCGGGCAGAAGCAGAATGGAAGAGTGGTCCGATTTGACAAATGGTGGGCGGGGGAGGGATTTGTAGCCATCCCGGAAGGGAGAGTAGCAATGGTCCAAAACCCGGTCCCCTCGTGTGTTGAAACTGATGTGTTGGTGGTATTTTGGTGCGACTGATTTGAAACTGCCTTTATTAAAGTCCTGTTCTGCAGACAGAAAGAAAGAAAGAAAGAAAGAAAGAAAGAAAGAAGAGAGCATCTTAAAGCAGATTAAAGGACTTGTAAGTTTTGACAGATGAAATCTGAAATTACAAACAATCTAAAACAGACTCGTAGCTCATTTAAATATTCTGTCAGTGTAATGTAGTCTAGGGGATTTTTGGACACTTTGAAAAGGCTTAAATGATGACTTTGTAGGGCTTCTCGATGGAAGAATAATAATGGTAGGCAAGCTGTAGGGTCGTTCCAAAGATAATTTCCTGAAAAATGACCAAATGACCACTATTTTTGAGCCCCACACCTTTCAGCCCATCAAAGCTCTCACAATGGAGGGTAAAGTCTTTGAAGGAAATAGGGTTTATGGATGATCACTTCTGAATGGAACGCCCCCATCATTCAGATTAGTTAGAAAGATAGCTGTTTCTCACCCACACCTATTATATCGCTTATCACTTCTTACATTTCTTCTGAAGACATGGATTAAATCACTGGAGTCATATGGATTACTTTTATGCTGCCTTTATATACTTTTTGGAGCTGCAAAAGTCTGGTCACCATTCACTTGCATTGTATGGACCTACAGAGCTGAAATATTCTTCTAAAAATCTTCATTTGTGTTCTGCAGAAGAAAGAAAGTCAAACACATCTGGGATGGCATGAGGGTGAGTAAATAATAAGAGGATTAAATTGAAAGAAAATTGGCCCCGGGGCCCTTGCTAGCCATAATCTGCCCCTGGCTGACGGTCACAAATATGGTTATTTTTCCCTGCTGTCCATGACCCTGAGAACAGAATTTTAACCAAATGCTAAAATAATAATAATAATAATTGTAAGATTTATGCAAAACCAAAATTCCATCAAACTGAAGTAAATCTTGAATCTTTAACAAAATAAAATAAAAAAGTATAAAATATTCTTAATCTTAAAAATATTCAAAGTCTATTTTTTGAGTGAAGAGCTTCCAATTGTCGCAATTGTGTCTTCGATATTTCCCCAATATCTAGGACACATTTCCTCACATTATGGAAGTAAAACTTCAGATGAATTAAATCATGTGTGTGCTGACATCTGACAGAATCACTCACATGCACGTGTGGTTAAACAGTACAGTAGATAAACTAGTAAACAAACTCTTGTAAATAGTTGAACAGCTCAAGACATCACATGCAACACACGTCTGCTTTGACTGGCTGCAACTGCGCAGTTTCCATGGTGACGCATGATACCGTGCAGTCAGCGTGAGGCAAAATTCACTGTTTTACAATTAGATTTGAATTGGGCATGCCCACAAGATGTTAAACTCAATGTCAGTCACAAAGATTCTTAGAATAAAAATTCAGCAGATGAAAAATTAGCTTCATTTTTAGCTTGTTTTCTGTTCAAATCTGTGTGTCAATAAACCTCAGTTGCAGCAGAAGCATGTGAGAGCCAATTAACTTCAATTTACATACAAATCTGTTTAATCAAGGATCAATTTATTGAAGCGCCCATGCCTAGTTCTTATGGATTAAGGTACCAATCTCTATTAAATCTCTACTAAACACATTACAATTTCTAAAAATTCTTTAGCTCGACATATAGAACTGGCAGTCTGAACTAAAAGTCACCTTATGCAGGCCAAATTGTTTTATTTCGTTAAGTGTACCCATGGATGGAGAGTGCATGCATATCCCTTGTTACTCTGTTTATAAAGTCCTGTTGGCCTATCACCTTTGTAACAGCTGGAATAAGCCATTTGAAAGCGAACATTAACACAAAGTTAGGCCTAATAAAATAAAAACAATTGTACTGTGGGTTGCAATGCTGTGAAACTCATGAATATTAATTATGTTATGCATAGTAAATGGTTCTTTTAAATTACCGGTTTAGATAAAGAGGCATTCTGACCGATTCAAGCTCTCAAATAAATATTTCACATCATATAGAAATTTCATCTCTACAACTGTCTTGGGATTTTGTAATTTAGTAGATGAACACATAGATAAGCACTTTAATTAAGAACATGACTAACTGGTCTTGTGGTGACTTTTTGCCTCTAGTTTTTAGAGGTTCAGGGTTCTAATTTGTCCTAGGGGTTGCATAGACTAGTTTACTACAACTAACCTAGTCGATGCTGTCAGCTTGTAGTCAAGTAGTCACTCTCTACATGATTTATAAAAGGCATCTGTAGGAAATACAGCAGGTGTGAAGCCCGGTGGCTCTGCACTGAAAAGGCGCAATGGCTCAAATTTAAGATGTCATGTTCTGTTTGAGTCACATTAAAAGACCCACACACAGAATGCACTTCAGAACTGATGTTTGTTTACTGTGTCACTCTGCTCAACAACGCAACGTATCAACAACAGTTGTTTGTAATACATATAGTTTTGCCCAAATACAACTTTTTATATATAATAAACCAAGATTTTGGTCTTATATCTCACACCGGACTGTCATAAATTATATTATTATTATATTATATTCTCTCTTAACAACTTACTATCAGCCGACAGCCTGAATGTCACATAGTACAATACTGTACATTCTATATATACTACTATATATACTTTTTGTATTTATTTTTTTTTATTGAATAATGTGTATCTATATTGTGTGTATTGTATACTGTACAGTGTATGTTATTATTTGTATATTGTTGTGTGTAATTATGTGTATATTAGACTTTAAATTGTGTTATAAATCTGATGTTTATTGTAAATTAGTATATGTCTCATCACTGTCACGACTGCTATGTTGATCGGAACTGCACCCAAGAATTTCACACACTATTGCACTTGTGTATATGGTTGTGTGACAATAAAAGTGATTTGATTTGATTTTGATTTGATTTGAAGATTGCATCTGCATCTGTACATCAGAGATGTGGAACATATTTTGCTTTTCTATTCCACCGGAAAAGAGCACGAGCTGCTGAAAACTGCTGGCACTAAACAACACTAATAACAATCGCAACAACACTCATCATAACATTCAAAATAACACATTCCAACGCCAGATCACCAGTCAAAACACACACAGATGAAATAGAAACTCCTACTCAAGAACTGGAGCTGTTTCAGCTGGATTATACACATACCTGACGAAAGCAATTTCAAAAAGTATTGAGGACATGTCTCATCCGCCTGCACCCATAACTGAAAGTGATGTATCTATTAATCATTCAGTGACGATTTAGAAACAACTGAGATATTAACCTTTTACCTCTTTTTTTTCCATGTATTTGTTCATGTTGTCATTGTCGTGGTGTGCGTGGGTCAACCGCGGCATGAGTGCTCAAACACTGTACATGCACTGCAGCAGCTTAGCAGATTTGTGATTGGCCACTGATGTAATCTATCACACGATTGGCCACTGATGTAAGCTATCACACGATTGGCCGCTGATGTAATCTATCACACGATTGGCCACTGGTGTAATCTATCACAAGATTGACCACTGATGTAATCTATCACACGATTGGCCCTGATGTATTCTATCATGCGATTTGCCGCTGATGTAATCTATCATGTGATTGGCCACTGATGTAATCTATCACACGATTGGCCTCTGATGTATTCTATCATGCGATTTGCCACTGATGTAATCTATCATGTGATTGGCCACTGATGTAATCTATCAAACGATTGGCCGCTGATGTAATCTATCATGCAATTGGCCACTGCTGTAATCTATCACACGATTGGCCACTGATGTAAACTATCACACGATTGGCCGCTGATGTAATCTATCACACGATTGGCCACTGGTGTAATCTATCACAAGATTGACCACTGATGTAATCTATCACACGATTGGCCTCTGATGTATTCTATCATGCGATTTGCCGCTGATGTAATCTATCATGTGATTGGCCACTGATGTAATCTATCACACGATTGGCCTCTGATGTATTCTATCATGCGATTTGCCACTGATGTAATCTATCATGTGATTGGCCACTGATGTAATCTATCACACGATTGGCCGCTGATGTAATCTATCATGCAATTGGCCACTGCTGTAGTCACTCACTCAATAGGTCTGTGTTGTGGGCTCGGTTAAGGCAGTTTGAAATGAATACACAACCCCTACACAATGTACATTTTTTTTTTGTATACATCAGGATACTAATGCTGGGGTGGCAGATAGGGTGGCAATGCTTTTTCTTAGGGTGGCATTTGCCACCCTATGACACCCTGGTAGATCCACCCCTGCTCAAGATTCTCTTGTTCTGCAGCTAAATGAACCCCACAGCTGCTTATTCAGTTTGAGAGGATCATATCTGATGTCACAATCACTGACAGAGCAATCAGAGCTCAATATGCTTCTCACTCTTTATTTGTTGATCTCTGTGAGTTTCATCCTGTTGCAGGTTTTGCCTTGATAAAGCAGATTTTCAGTTTCCGTCTGATAAAAACTTCAGGATGTCTGTGTCACATTGACTTCCTGTCATGTGTGTAAGAAAATACAGTCTGCTTCGAAGTGAATTCCACTCAAGCCGATTTGTTGAGAGACACTGCTTTAACCCAGATGGATCAATTATCATAGAGATGAACAAATATCTACACCTTTGTGTCACAGCACATGAACTATCACATCAGCACAGCCATTAAGACCATCCTGGACAAATGGTCTCCAAAACTTGAGTCAAATATCATTTAAAGGGGTCACCATGACATGAGGAATACAATTTTCCATGATCTTTCCATGATCGCAGCCAGTTAACTCCGCCCCTTCTGCTACGTACGGCAAGCCATGAGTGCTGAGTGCATGAAGAGTCCAACATTCCACACTGCGTTTTGATGGTTGAAGAAGTGCATCATCTGAGTACTCAGAAAATGTTGCATTTTAGGTGTTAACATACTTCTCGCTACATACTTACACTTCAAAATGATGTAGAGTAGTGCAGAAGTGGATTACTGTGGATGAGTCCTCAGCCCTAAAGATGTAATAGTATCCACAAACATTATAAATATTTCTTATGTTCTATACAGATTCAATTAGTAACTGAAATTATCTTGTTTGAGTTGTCACTGTTTTTGAAATCCTCTGAGGTTTTAAATATGATCTGCACTCAGCAGATTCTAAAGTTGTGCCGAGTGAGTTTAGTGGAAAATACACAAGCTGAAGTCGCTCTAGGTGTGAATCGCTCTCTGTCCAGAGTTTCCATTTCTTTTCTGATGAAACCAGCAGAGGACGAGAAAATCAAACCAAAAACCAGCTGTGAAAAACAGCTTCCCCTGCAGTTCAGAGCTGGTCAATGTCATCTGTTAATCTATTAAGACATGAGACATAATCAGCTGAACAAACAGATCAGTGTGTCTTTCACTGCTGATGTTTGTCTTTAGGTTTGAGTTTTCAGGTTGAACATGTCAACTTTCTCAATGCTGTGTGAAGAACTTTTACCAGAAAGGAAAATCACAAACATTTCTCATCAGATTCTCTCAAGAGCAAATGATCTGAGCAATGTTATTCAAATTAATTTTATAGCTCTATAGTCCTATAATCTTACTGTACTGTATGACAACTACTGACACTTGAACAGCATACAACTGAACTGAGAACTGAGCCATAAAAGAGCAACCTGTGAGCAATATCATGTTCCTCTGGGAGCTGACAGTGATTGTTGTGAGACACAGTCTTCATCACTCCT
Source organism: Myxocyprinus asiaticus (assembly GCF_019703515.2). Lineage (NCBI taxonomy): Eukaryota > Metazoa > Chordata > Actinopteri > Cypriniformes > Catostomidae > Myxocyprinus > Myxocyprinus asiaticus. The sequence continues at coordinate 337,086 of NC_059379.1, forward strand.
TCCAGCTCACAATATGATTCATTTTTATCATGCAAGGAAGTGTTAGGGTACAGCGGGGTAAAAGGCTCCATTGATTTTCTTTTCTTCTAAAACACTAAATAGCATCAAAAACTACCACAGCACTTTCCTAAACACCTGTTTGACACTACACACTGTATACGCAATATACAAAATATTCCTGATCCATGACATCAGTGCGTGTAATGTCTAAAGTAATATTTACTAATTTTTAAAAAGTTGTAAATTGATGTAGCTCACTGATTCTTGAGATAAGGGACAAAACATGTTTAAAATCTGAGTTTTTATTTTTTAATACTAAATTCATTTGAAATGGATATATTTGTAGACAAAGGTCTCAGCTAACGAACCAGGTTTTTATAAAAACACTTTTTTTTCTTCTGAAAATTTACATTTATTCACTTCATAACTTGCATCTTACTGTCATTCACCAAAAGCATGCTATTTTAATTTGATTCATCCAACAAGTGTAAAGTCTTTAATTTCTAATAATATTGTTCAGTAAAAGAGTTAAGTGATAAAATACATTCAGTATATATATATATATATATATATATATATATATATATATATTTATTTATGTATTTTTTCTGTATTCATACTATTTTGAAAATTCTGACGGATTTGACAAAATTTAATATTTTTCCATTTTAACCGTGTGTTGTACACTGGAGCCATTTTTTTTTTTTACCCCCCTCAGCTGAAGATGCCTCTATAAACTAAACTAAAATGACAAAATTGATTCCACAATTTTAACAGAAATTATAATATTGAGAATGACGGAGTTGACCAGTTGAAGCTGTGACCGCAGAGACTTATACATTGTTTAAAATATGAAAAATATCAAACATACCAGACCGCGTGTCCTACTGTTGCATCCACCATGAACAGGAAGTGAGAAAGTGTACTCGGAGTTCAAGCTGATCAGGACATTTTCTGATTTATTCAGGATTTTGTTTTTTAAATAGTTGAAACGCAAAGTGAGGACACAACTTTGATAGGCAGTTTTTTATGGAAAATATCATTTAAAGTTTTCTTAATGTATTGTTTGATATCTTACAGATCCCTACCTTTCATTTGATATATATATATATATATATATATATATATATATATATATATATATATATATGAATTTGTTGTATTTTACACACTTTGTTTAGCAGTTTAACATTGTGACCTCTTGCTGAGGATTGGTTAAGTTACATGTGCTTCCAAGTATAGAGCATGCATTTAAAAAATATTCTAATGAAATTATCTTAAAATATAAGTAAAAAATGCCCTGAGTATACGCATTTCCTTTAGATTTAACTATCCCAGTATTTTTATTCTTGAGAATTTCTTGATTTTTAAAATAAAGATGACTTTTGTATGTAAGACATGCTTTGTCCTGTATCTCAAGAATCAGTGAGCTCATGAATATCCTGGAAATTATCCAGTTTATTGGGAGACAAAATACTTATTTGTCATTTTCCATTTTGGTGATTTTATCAAATAAATAAATAAATAAATATCTGTCCAATAAGTGAAAGGATAGTATTGGGGGTAAAACGCCCCCTGTAATAAAACACATTGTTTTTCTTAAGTGATCTCAAGGAGAAATCTTAAACAGATTTTGTTCTGAAGATTGTTTAAAGTGGACTCATATGGACTGATCCAATCACAGTGGACATTCATTTGTTTATTAGAATACATCAGATGTTCTGAAATGCCAAATGTGATTGAAATACAGGAAATAGTGCACCCTTTTATGAAGTTTATCTTTATTTGTAACTCATAAAAAGCATCTTGCTGTCTCAGAAATATTTGCATAAGTTGACAAATTGTGCCCTATAACTATTGCCCCGGTATCTGCACAATATTATTCCCCCTGGAGGCCTTTTACCCCAAGAGAGGGAGCCATCTCAATACATTCTGTGTCCAGAATAAAGCTGCAGTTGTGCCTTTAGCCCCGTTGTGCCCTAACTTTCTCTCCCTTATTTTATCTTGGACAATTGATTTTTTTTTTAAGTAAAAGTCCTCAACATTTAAAAAAATCAACCTGTAAAAATAAACAAATAAATAAAGAATACAACACAAAATGTAGGGTTGCCAACTGTCGCGTATTAGTTGGTACATTCTGTATTTTGGCCAAAATGACGTCCCGTATTGAAGCAGAAAAATGCTCGTGTATTTGCGTGGTGAAATGCACCCCAAAAATCCATCAAATCACAAAAAATAAACCTGTCTGATCTGTCGGTCTCTTACCTCCACATGAAATGTCACAGAAAAAACCAGAAAAGAAATAATCATAATGAATACCAACAAGCCATAAAGTGTGACTGTATGAAGTGTTATTAGTGTAAATGACAATTTGTTTTGCTATTTCATGTTGTTAGCGAAACATAATGAACTGAACACCATCAAATGAAAAACATGCAAATGATCATCTAATAAATGTTTAGTTCAAACCGTCAATAAAATACCATCTAACAAATAAACAGAAACTGAACACAAAGTCTTTCAGTCGACTGAAGATTTATTTGATAACAAACGTAAAACATCATCGTTTAACATTCATGAGTCATTGTACAGGACGTTTGTCAGATGAGAAACACACAATCCTCAACATGACACAAATGCATTTAGTCTCTTCAATGATGTTGAACTCTTGCTTCAAAATGGGCGAATTTCTCTTTAAAAAATCATTAAAATTAGAGTAAAAATATGCAGCAGGATTTGTTTGAAAAGTAAAAATAAAAGTATTTTGCATAATTCAATTGTGATCATGTTTTGGTTGTAAAACACACATGACATGCTGTTAAAGTGCACAATTCTCTCATTACAGGGAGAAAAAGTCATTTCTATTCAAGTGCCCAAATAATATTGGATTCTTCCATGGAATTTAAGATATCATTATAAATGAGTCTATAAACAGCTGTGCTATTTTCTTTTGTCCAGCTGCACACATGCTGTTTAATTAATACTGTAACAATAACTTCATTATTTTTGTCTTCAAGAAAATAAACTGTAAATGTCACAGAATTTCCCTTCACACACACACATGTAAGCATTTATCAGAGAGAAAATTATATTAGACTGTATTTTAGCAGATACATTTTCATTCCAGAGTTTTCAGAACAGCAAAAAAGCGTGTAGTGAAATAATGAAAATCAGTTTCACAAGTGTGAGCGTGTTGACCTGTTATATTCACGGTTTTATGAACTAAAACTTTAATTTAATGATTGCAGCGGTTAAACTCGTCACGTTCTACTTCAGAACGACATGATGGTTCTGCTGATGATGTCCACACACTCTCTGACCTCGTCTTCTTTTATAACGAGGGGCGGAGCAAATCTGATGATGTCACCATGAGTAGGCTTGGCCAGCAGTCCGTTGTCACGGAGACGGAGACACACCTGCCAGGCGTCATAATCTGTGAGAGATCAGAGGATTACAAGCGGATGATACAGTGAGCGGCTTTGCAGTCGAGTGTGAGCTGTCAATCAAAGCACAGTTCAAGTATGTGCTGCTGACTTGTCAGTGCTCTTCATGCTTCATACGGTAACACAAAGTGATGAAATCCAAACACAAGTGTACAGTGGAGACACATAAATCAGAGCTGTGTTAATAACATCATATTTCACACAATTCTGCACTGATACTTTAGATCCTTGTATTGATATTCATATTTCAGTGAAGCAGCAGATGATCTACATAAAGTGTGAAGCCAGCGATTCTCTTCTATGAGATGCTGTAATGAACAGTGACACAAACCTTTATTCTCCTTGATGACGATGGCGTTCAGGAGTCCTTTCCCTCTCACCACGCTCACGATCTCTCGTGGCAGTTTGTTGAGTTCTGCTCGGAGGATCTGACCCATCCGCTCTGCGTTCTCCGCCAGATTCTCTTCCTCCAGAACCTGAAGAGTCCCGACACACACACACAGAGTGTTCATTCGGCACACGCTTGAATTCAAAGTGACTCACACTAGATCAGTGGTTCTCAACTGGTGTTGCTTCGGGACTCAATTTTACATTGGGTATCAAGTGGCGACCCAACAACTAAAAAAACTTAACCTGGATTAAACGTAGCCTGGGCCACATTGTCTTTTATCTTGGATAGTTTTGTTCATGGTTTTCGAGTACAAGGGCATGCATCAACTGACATTATTTTTGACGTTGATGTCAACAACAAAACATCCAGGAAGTTCTCTCTCACCAGTTTTAAAAGTTGATGAGCCAGTTTATTTATATGAACTTATTATCATGCAAACAGAACTTCTATTACACAGGAGGAAAACTTTGTTCATAATTTGTCCAGAAGTCTTGGATATCCAGACTTTAAAGCCTTTATGAACTTGTTCTTATATTAAACACAGGTTTGACCATGATGGCTTCTCATTACTGTGGTTAGGTCATTGTCTTAAAAATAATAATAATAATTATTATTATATATACAGTTGTGCTCGTGTGCATACCCTTGGAGAATTGGTAATATATGTGCCATTTTTAAAGAAAACATGAGTGAGCAGGCAAAACACATTTCTTTTATTTCTTATGGGATTCATATTCAACTGTAGGTTATAACAGAATGGCACAATCATAAAACAAAACATGACAACAAAATGAAATGACCCCTGTTCAAAAGTCTGCATACCCTTAGTTCTTAATACTGTGTATTGCCCCCTTTAGCCTCAATGACAGCGTGCAGTCTTTTGTAATAGTTGTCTATGAGGCCCCAAATTCTTGCAGGTGGTATAGCTGCCCATTCGTCTTGGCAAAATGACTCCAGGTCATGCAAAGTCTTTGGTCGTCTTGCATGAACCGCACGTTTGAGATCTCCCCAGAGTGGCTCGATGATATTAAGGTCAGGAGACTGTGATGGCCACTCCAGAACCTTCACCTTTTTCTGCTGTAACCACTGGAGGGTCAACTTGGCCTTGTGTTTAGGGTCATTGTCGTGCTGGAAAGTCCAAGAGCGTCCCATGCGCAGCTTTCGTGCAGAAGAATGCAAATTGTCTGCCAGTATTTTCTGATAACATGCTGCATTCATCTTGCCATCAATTTTCACAAGATTCCCCGTGTCTTTAGAGCTCACACACCCCCAAAACATCAGTGAGCCACCACCATGCTTCACAGTGGGGATGGTATTCTTTTCACTATAGGCCTTGTTGACCCCTCTCCAAACATAGCGCTTATGGTTGTGACCATAAAGCTCTATTTTGGTCTCGTCACTCCAAATTACAGTGTGCCAGAAGCTGTGAGGCGTGTCAAGGTGTTGTCGGGCATATTGTAAACGGGCTTTTTTGTGGCATTGGCGCAGTAAAGGCTTCTTTCTGGCAACTCGACCATGCAGCTCATTTTTGTTCAAGTATCGTCGTATTGTGCTCCTTGAAACAACCACACCGTCTTTTTCCAGAGCAGCCTGTATTTCTCCTGAGGTTACCTGTGGGTTTTTCTTTGTATCCTGAACAATTCTTCTGGCAGTTGTGGCTGAAATCTTTCTTAGTCTACCTGACCTTGGCTTGGTATCAAGAGATCCCTGAATTGTCCACTTCTTAATAAGTGATTGAACAGTACTGACTGGCATTTTCAAGGCTTTGGATATGTTTATGGAGACAAAGACCCCTCCCCTGAGAGAGAATGAATGTGAGGAGACTTAATGATTGAATGTATTATCTGACTATACATTTTCTTTACATAAAGACTTTACTTAAAAACTTTAGACCTACACTACCGTTTAAAAGTTTATAGATCTGTAAGATTTTTTAATGTTTTTAAAAGAAGTCTCTTCTGCTCACCAAGGCTGCATTTATTTGATCCAAAATACAGCAAAAAAGAGATATTGTGAAATATTTGTACAAATTAAAATAACTGTTTTCTATTTGAATATATTGTCAAATGCAATTTATTCCTGTGATCAAAGCTGAATTTTCAGCATCATTACTGCAGTCTTCAGTGTCACATGATCTTCAGAAATCATTCTAATATGCTGATTTTCTAATATGGGCATATTTACAGCACATTTTACACCTGAACAGATATTTGCAAGCACAAGCTTCATTAATGATAATGAGGCAGCATAAACACTAGTTAAAATATAATCTAAACATTCATATTATTTTTATATCATATTACATATCATATTTATATCATACAGCATACAATTTAAATACCTGCTTTAGCCGAAACAACATTTAAATGTAACTAAAACTTGCCTATTAGGACATATTTCAAATGTCAATACTCTGAATCCTGGCTGGCGAGTCTGGAAATAGTCCAGCTTGTAAAATATGTCCATGTTTATATAAAATAGCATGTCGACTAATGTACGTAAAACTAAATGACTTACTCATCCGGAATTGTATCCTCGGCTGGATCAAGTCGCTCTTCAAAATGTAAACGTTCATCGTTGGATTCCCGCTCTTCTTCTGAGGAAAATGTGAACTCTTCATCACTATCCAGGAGCTTCCTCACCTGTGTAGCGTGCCATCTTCCAAACACGCAGGAAAGTGAATGAATCTGATGATGAACTTGATGTTTTTTTAAGGCACTGTCAGGGGCGTTTATCATTTGCATTGATCGCCTCAGCACATTACCGTATGAATAGCGCCCTCTGCTGGTGGGTGTGATCACATTACCGATAATTAGCTGAGCCAGGAGAAACTGTACATCGCTTTGTTTCATACAGATTACATTGCAGGAGAATGTTTGTTTTAAATTTGAATTGTTTTATTTAAAAGTACACATTTTAAGCTTTCTTTAGACATATGTTTGTGTGATAAGTATTCGTGGAGTTTCGGTTCATTTTTGTGACGTGTTTCAGAAAGATGCTCGCAGAGACAGAGACGGCTGAAAGCGCACCCTGTTTATTTTCTTTATTTTACAAAAGCACAAGGTTTTGTTGTTATTGTGAGTGTACACAAATAAAAGTAGACCCTTTACAGTTTCTAATGATGTCTTATACTTATCTGTATGCCCAAAAATGACGGAGTATTTTAAGTTGTTTCCGCTGTTATGCGGAAGAAATCCAGCAGGCCGCGCTGGCATGTCCGTCGACCCCAGAGGGTTAAGGTCTACCTTCAAACTCAGCGCCTCTTTGCTTGACATCATGGGAAAATCAAAAGGAATCAGCCAAGACCTCCACAAGTCTGGTTCATCCTTGGGAGCAATTTCCAAACACCTGAAGGTACCACGTTCATCTGTACAAACAATAGTACACAAGTATAAACACCATGGGACCACACAGCCATCATACTGCTCAGGAAGGAGATGCATTCTGTCTTCTAGAGATGAACGTAGTTTGGTGCAAAAAGTGCAAATCAATCCCAGAACAACAGCAAAGGACCTTGTGAAGATGCTGGAGGAAACAGGTAGACAAGTATCTATATCCACAGCAAAACGAGTCCTATATCGACATAACCTGAAAGGCTGCTCAGCAAGGAAGAAGCCACTGCTCCAAAACTGCCATAAAAAAGCCAGACTACAGTTTGCAAGTGCACATGGGGACAAAGATCTTACTTTTTGGAGAAATGTCCTCTGGTCTGATGAAACAAAAATTGAACTGTTTGGCCATAATGACCATCGTTATGTTTGGAGGAAAAAGGGTGAGGCTTGCAAGCCGAAGAACACCATCCCAACCGTGAAGCATGGGGGTGGCAGCATCATGTTGTGGGGGTGCTTTGCTGCAGGAGGGACTGGTGCACTTCACAAAATAGATGGCATCATGAGGAAGGAAAATGATGTGGATATATTGAAGCAACATCTCAAGACATCAGCCAGGAAGTTAAAGCTCGGTCGCAAATGGGTCTTCCAAATGGACAATGACCCCAAGCATACCTCCAAAGTTGTGGCAAAATGGCTTAAGGACAACAAAGTCAAGGTATTGGAGTGTCCATCACAAAGCCCTGACCTCAATCTGATAGAAAAAGCATGTGTGACCAAGGAGGCCTACAAACCTGACTCGGTTACACCAGTTCTGTCTGGAGGAATGGGACAAAATTCCAGCAACTTATTGTGAGAAGCTTGTGGAAGGATACCCAAAACATTTGACCCAAGTTAAACAATTTAAAGGCAATGCTACCAAATACTAATAAAGTGTATGTAAACTTCTGACCTAAATAAATCATTCTCTCTACTATTATTCTGACATTTCACATTCTTTAAAGTAGTGATCCTAACTGACCTAAGACAGGGAATGTTTTCTACGATTAAATGTCAGGAATTGTGAAAAACTGAGTTTAAATGTATTTGACTAAAGTGCATGTAAACTTCTGACTTCAACTGTATGTAGTATACAGTATATAGTTTTTTTGTTTAATTGTAAGCAAAACACAATTAGAAACTAACTTCAACTGCCACAGTTGTATTAAAATAATGTCTAATAGATTATTATCTATGCCATTTTTGTCAAAATACCACAGTTACTGTTACTATTGTAAAATCATGATCTATTTTAGTAAGCATGATGATGTGCCATTTAAAAACCCGTTATTTTGGTGCATCGACAGTGCTGTCGGGGCTGTCTAATGTTTGAGAGTTTTGACTTCCTCCCTAGCATTTTAAACAAGAACTTAAAACTTAAACAAATCTCTGCAGAATTTAAACGGGTGGCATCAGTTTTGTAGTCTGCGCTGTGATATCAAGGGAAGCGTGGTTGATGCACGTGCACGCTCCAGAGATACAGTAGGATAGAGCAGTGCACATCACTTGTGTGAGTGGTTCTGTGTTGGCTCATGTCACACTCACGTGAAAATCAGGTTTCAGATGAGAAGCATATTTAGCATATATAAAGTGCCGGACATGAGATGAACACCATTAAATTTGACTTGGCGGCCCGAAATATAACTTAGGCCGTGGAAAAATTGCTCTACGGGACCCTATCTGAACAGACCTGCCACCCATTTTTGGGTCATGACCCAACAGTTGAGAAACACTTCACTAGTGCTCTCATTATCAGAAGAAACACACACACTGACCTCCAGGGCGGCGATAGAGACTCTGCAGGCAAGAGGGTTTCCTCCATATGTTGATCCGTGTTCTCCTGGTTTAATGGTCAACATCACTTCATCATCACACAACACAGCAGATACCTGAAACACACACACACACACACACACACACACACACACACACACACATCAGGAAAAGAATCAATCACAGGTATAAAATGTTTTCTCTAACACAATGAAACCTGTTGAACAGCAACTTATTATCCGTGCATTATTTGCCCCCTGGATTTGATTTTCTGTGGCATTTTTTTACCTTTATAATGGGCATTTTTTTGGGGACCATTTAAAACAAACTGTGTCTCATCCATTAACTGTATGTCAAATATGCTAATTTCATCAAATCATCAGCAGAAATTCTCAAAATTGAAAGAATTAAATCAACATCTCCTTATATTTATGACAATGTGTATAACAAGGTTATAATAGAATATTAAGAATTACATCAGATGTTACAAATAAAAAACAGAACAATTCATTTAGGGGCACTGAATGTACTCACAGGATACACTCCTCCTGATAGAGCTTTTCCCAGCACCACTATATCTGGTCTCACAGCTTCATGATCGACAGCCAGACGACGACCTGTACGAGCCAAACCCGTCTGAACCTCGTCAGCAATGAACAGAACCTGGAACACACACACACACACACACACACAATAAATAGAGTTCCCTTTAGCTAGGGCACCCAAGGACTGGGTGATATAGTGTATATTCACCACATTATCGCAATGATTTTTCAGCGCTTTTTATATGCCCACTATGTTTCCTAAAGAGCGCGTCATTAGACTGATGTAACGATCCTTCAGCGCTGCACAATTAATCAAAACAACATCAAAAATGTGTACTGTCAAATGTGATCCTTAAACCACAAAAGGTTGTGAATGAATGAAATGAATACATGGTGTGTGTGTTTGTGTGCTTCAGAGTGAACAGGTGGCACGCTGTTTTCATGATCACATGCTGTTTTCTGCGCTCATAGAAGTTCACGTGCATTGAGAAAGCAAAGTGCTTAGTGTTAGCACTGTTTATTCATAAAAAAGTATTATTCATGTAAATATTGCTATTTATTACTGTATTGTTGCATTGGTGCATATAAATACAAATGATTAAATATAAATCTTTCTTGTGTTCATTTAGTGAAAAACATGCCTTCATTATTTTCAACTCAACTTTTACTTTATGCATCAAACATTTGGACTCTATTTGGTTACAATGACTGTTTGGATGAAATGATAGTTCCTCTAAAAAAACACTTTTAATCAATTTCAGAGCAAATACATAATCATTGCGATACATATTTCATCAATAGACTTAAAAACTATCGACATTTATACATTTTTGTTGCCATATCGCCCAGCCATAAATTCAACAACGACTGTCAATCGATTACAATTTTTAATCAAATTATGTGATATGACAATTAATTAATCACATATAATCAATATTTTTACTAAGGCCCACAAATAAAGATCATTGAATATATATTAATTTAAATAATGATAAATATATCATAAATATTCACATTTTAAAGTACATTACATTATTGTGGCACAGAGCATTGATTAGATAATATAAAAAAGGTTTGAGAAGTTTATTTTATTTTTGATCATTGAATGCGTTTGGACGCGTTCCGTCTGCGCTATTTAAACGGTATACATGCGCAGAATTTACGCAGGCTATGAGTTACGGTACATGATTAATTCTCTTCATTTGTTTTTTTTTGTGTGTGTCTGTGAGTGTGTGTTTGTTTGTGTATCTGTGTGTTTGTTTGCATGTGTGAGTGCGTATCTGTCTCTGTGTGTGTGTGTCTGCATCTGTGTGAGTTTGTATGTGTTTCTGTGTGGGTGTGTGTGTGTGAGTTTGTATGTGTTTCTGTGTGGGTGTGTGTGTGTGTCTGTGAAAGTGTGTCTGTGTGAGTTTGTGTGTGTGTGCATGTGTTTCTCTGCGTCCGTGTGTGTCTCTGTGTGAGTGTCTGTGTGTGTGTGTGTGTGAGAGTGAGTTTGTGAGAGTGAGTTTGTGTGTGTATCTGTGTGTCTGTTTGCGTGTGTGTGTGTTTGTGTGTGAGTGTGTGTGCGTATCTGTCTGTGTGTGTGTGAGTTTGTATGTGTATCTGTGTGGGTGAGTGTGTGTGTCTGTATAAGTGTGTCTGTGTGAGTTTGTGTGTGTGTGTGTGTGCATGTGTGTGTATCTGTCTGTGTGTGTGTTTCTCTGTGTCCGTGTGTGTGTGTGTGTGTGTGTGTGAGAGTGAGTTTGTGTGTGTATCTGTGTGTGTGAGTGTGTGTGTCTGTGTGAGTTTGCGTGTATCTGTCTGTGAGTGTGTGTAAGTGTCTGTGTGTGAGTTTGTTTGTGTATCTGTGTGTGTGAGTTTGTGTGTCTGTGTTTGCGTATGTGTGTGAGAGTGTGTGTGTGATGTCTGTGTGTGTGTGTGTGTGTGTGTGCGTGTGTATGATGTCTGTCTGTGTGTGTGTGTGTGTGTGTGTGTGTGTGTTTGATGTCTGTGTATTTGTTTGTGTGTGTGTGTGATATCTGTGTGTGTCTGTGTGAGTTTGTGTGTGAGTGTCTGAGTTTGTGTGTCTGTGTGTGAGTCTGTGTGTGTTTGTGTGTGTGATGTCTCTGTGTGTGCGTGTGAGTTTGTGTGTGAGTCTGTGCGTGTGATGTCTGTGTCTATGTGATGTCTCTGTGTGTGCGTATGTGTGTGAGAGTGTGTGTGTGTGTGATATCTGTGTGTGTCTGTGTGTGTGTGTGATGCCTGTGTGTGGTACTTGCATTGTGTTTAGTACAGAGTTCTCTGACTTTGGTGAGGTAACCCGCATCAGGAACCATGACACCCGCCTCACCCTGAATGGGCTCCACCATGAACGCTGCCACATTCGGATCCTGCAACGCTTTCTGCACACACACATTTCACAGATCAGTGAGTTCACAGTATTACATGATGAGTGTTAAACCAGTTCAGCTGCTTAAATGAGTGACTCTGCAGGTTCAGCCGTGAACAGTGTGTGTGTTGATGAATGTGTGATTTGTGTACCTCCAGTGCAGGTATGTTGTTATACGGGATGAGCTCAAATCCGGGCATGAACGGGCCGAACCCGTCGTAACTGCTGGGGTCCGTCGAGCTGGAGATCGCTGCCATCGTACGACCCCAGAAGTTCCCAGCTGCAGGAGTGAGAACACATAATAATAATAAAATCAGTCAAAGTCAAAGAAAGTGAATGGATTAACGTATCAAGTATTTAAAAATAAGAAATAAAATGAATATATATATATATATATATATATATATATATATATATACATATATTAAATGAAAAGGATATTACACAAAAGTCAATAAAAAAATCAAAATCAAAAGTAAATATTCATACAACGCTAATTGAAAAAATGTGTCTTTAAATGCCTTTACAAATATGGATGCTTGGAGCCGGTCTAATTTCAACTGGTGAATAAACATCAATGTTCCTGACACATGTCAATATTCACAGATCAACTGAAATACAGTCATTAAACTCATAGTGGAGCATAAAAGAGACAATATCTAGTGAATTATCTAGTGAATTATCTACACACACAATATCTCATGCATCGGATTTATTGATGTTTCATCATCATCATAACCTGCTCGTCCCACTCACACACACTCTTTAGATGTTAAAATATCTGAGAAATAACACTGAATAAAAGGAAATTAACTTTGCTCATAGTATCAGCTCACTTACTTGCAAAAATGATTTTGGCTTCATATTTGGGAACGCCCTTTACAGTGTACGCCCACTTACGGGCCAGTTTACAGGCCGTTTCTCCGCCCTCCACACCTTAAACACACGATTATACAACATCATCTCATTGTGTCACAACAAAACACACCTCGTATATTGTTATGAGAGGAAACATTGCTGAATGAATGCTGCACCTGTGTTCATGGGCAGGACTTTATCATATCCGAACAGAGTGCTGATGAACTGTTCGTAAGCGCCCAGGATGTCGTTATAAAACGCTCTGGAGGTGAGCGTGAGTCTGGACGCTTGAGCCGTCAGGGCGGCGATGATTTTCGGGTGACAGTGACCCTGATTGACAGCGCTGTATGCACTGAGAAAATCAAAATACCTGCGACCCTCCACATCCCACACGTGAACCCCTAAAACACAATCAAAATCACCTTAAATAAAACAATAACAGTGTTCAAACGTCACATTTGTTAGTCAAGTGTTCTCACGTAACAGCCGTTCGCTCTCAAGTGAGAAATGCCTCGTGGTTTCAGCTGAACGTTCGCCAAAAATAGATGAAAATAACTTTTTTGCCACTTTATATGCAAAACAGCTTTGCATATATAATAAGAATCATAATATTTTATTGCTGTGATCTAAAGATTTCTTATTACTCAAAAATCAGAAATGAGACAATAATTAAGAATTGGTTCTATATATCGGTTATCAGACACTTTAAAATAATCAAATCAACCGTAAAAACAGCATCACATAATAATTCTCCCAGAATTCAGTGCGAGCTCACCCTCTCCTCTCTCCAGCGCCACAGGAAGCGGGTGATAGTTATGAGCGCCGTATCGATCCTCACGGGCGTACACCTCCTCTGATGTCAGTAAACGCTCCTCGTGTTTCGCTCTGGATGCCACCGAAGAGGATGTACGTGTCCCAGAATGCACTGTACGGCTCAGGGCGGGCGTCACTCTGCTGACACCCCGAATCAAACTCTTCACGCTGTTCATGATGACTCGTTCTGTTCTCACTGACACAAACAGAGACAGAAACATTTCACCAGCACAATATACACAAACCTCTGATGCTGGTCAGGCTACAATTTATATCTAACAAATGACATCGATCAATCAGACATTAAACCTTTACTGCTAAAAACCATTTTTCATGGAAAAGCTTGAGAATATTTCAAAATTACATCACTGGCATTAAAATGAGTCTTGGAGGCTTTTTAATGAACTCTCATGTGTTTATCTCCTCTCAGAAAATACTCATTAGACTCTGGACTTTAAGTCTTTAACTAGATAGGTACATTTCCTGAAGAAAACGTGAGTGGTGCTTGCCATGGCAAAATTTCTCACCACGATGTCTCACCAACTGCCCCAAGTTGAAAGGGGCTACACCAATGACAGTAAGATGTTCTGGTGCAGAGATATTGGTGTTGTTGCATGGTTGCTAGGGTGTTCCATCTGGTTGCTAGGAAGTTACCAGGGTGATACTCATAGGCTCCTTGCCAGCATGAGACAAATGAGCTACTAACATGTTGCTAGGCATTGCTATCATATTTTAACACTTCACTAGATGTTGCTAGCATGTGTTCGCATGATGCTAGCATGTTTTTAGCACTTTGCTAGACATTGCTAGCATGTGATAGCATGATGCTAGCATGTTAATAGCATGTTTTAACACTTTGCTAGGTCTTGTTAACATTAGTTAACATGATGCTAGCATGTCGCTAACATGTTTTAGCACTTCAGTAGGTGCTGCTAACATGTGTTAGTATGATGTTAGCATGTTGCTAGTATGTTTTAGCACGTCAGTAGGTGTTGCTAGCATGTGTTAGCATGATGCTAGCATGTTTTTAGCATGTTTTAACACTTTGCTAGACATTGCTAGCATGTGATAGCATGATGCTAGCATGTTAATAGCATGTTTTAACACTTTGCTAGGTCTTGTTAGCATTAGTTAACATGATGCTAGCATGTCGCTATCATGTTTTAGCACTTCAGTAGGTGTTGCTAACGTGTTAGTATGATGCTAGCATGTTGCTAGTATGTTTTAGCACGTCAGTAGGTGTTGCTAGCATGTGTTAGCATGATGCTAACATGTTTTTAGCATGTTTTAACACTTTGCTATGTGTTGCTAGCATGTGTTAGTATGATGCTAGTATGTTTTAGCACTTTAGTAGGTGTTGCTAGCATGTGTTAGCATGATGCTTGCATGTTTTTAACACTTCACTAAGTCTTTAATAAGATCATCTTGTGTCTGGAGTGCCAAAAATGAAGGAATATTCCGGGTTCAATACAAGTTGAGCTCAATCAACAGCATTTGTTGCATAATGTTGATCACCACAAAAAAAAAAAAAAAAATTCCACTCGTCTCTATTTTAAAAAAAAAGTACAAATCTGTGTAAGTGTCTCACTGGAACAATGGAAGTCAATGGGGTCAATCCGTAAACATTAAAATACTCTATAGAGTCAAAAGTATAGACACAAGGTGTAAACAATATGCGTGTTAACATGATCTTACTGTGATTAAATCACTTATTAAACAGATCTCTAAAATACTGGATTGTGATTGGTTAATGGCGCCATCTAGTGGTCAGATATTTCTGAGTAACAACCGCTCCTCCGAGTATTGTGAATAATATTTTCTGTTTCTGGTATCACTGTGTGATCTCTACAAGTATATTAATAAAATTATTTCAACTCATATGTAATGTATTTATTGGTCAAGTAGTCTTGTAATAAGCTGGATAACGAGCAGTCAAACATTCATTAGTAACAAAATAAACACCAACAGAACTGCGGCGCAAATCAGCTATCCACCAATTTCTTTCTTCTCACATAATTACATAATTTCAACACAAATCAATATTTTATGACCATTTATTTATTTATTTGGTTAGTAGCCATGTAATAAGCAGTAGGGGTGGGTAAAAATATAGATTTTTCTGACGTATCGCAATCTTCATTTGAACAACCTCGATATCGATTCTTAAATCTCAAGATTGATTTTCTTTCTCAATGTGCAACCCTCTACTACAATGAGATGAAATCACTTGCAATTGCTACCAAATCTCGTGCAATGCGACTAAAATGTATATACAGTATTTGGCAACTGGTTGTTAAATGTTTACAGGTGCATCTCAATAAATTAGAATGTCGTGGAAAAGTTCATTTATTTCAGTAATTCAACTCAAATTGTGAAACTCGTGTATTAAATAAATTCAATGCACACAGACTGAAGTAGTTTAAGTCTTTGGTTCTTTTAATTGTGATGATTTTGGCTCACATTTAACAAAAACCCACCAATTCACTCTCTCAACAAATTAGAATACATCATAAGACCAATAAAAAAAACATTTTTAGTGAATTGTTGGCCTTCTGGAAAGTATGTTCATTTACTGTATATGTACTCAATACTTGGTAGGGGCTCCTTTTGCTTTAATTACTGCCTCAATTCGGCGTGGCATGGAGGTGATCAGTTTGTGGCACTGCTGAGGTGGTATGGAAGCCCAGGTTTCTTTGACAGTGGCCTTCAGCTCATCTGCATTTTTTGGTCTCTTGTTTCTCATTTTCCTCTTGACAATACCCCATAGATTCTCTATGGGGTTCAGGTCTGGTGAGTTTGCTGGCCAGTCAAGCACACCAACACCATGGTCATTTAACCAACTTTTGGTGCTTTTGGCAGTGTGGGCAGGTGCCAAATCCTGCTGGAAAATGAAATCAGCATCTTTAAAAAGCTGGTCAGCAGAAGGAAGCCTGAAGTGCTCCAAAATTTCTTGGTAAACGGGTGCAGTGACTTTGGTTTTCAAAAAACACAATGGACCAACACCAGCAGATGACATTGCACCCCAAATCATCACAGACTGTGGAAACAACACTGGACTTCAAGCAACTTGGGCTATGAGCTTCTCCACCCTTCCTCCAGACTCTAGGACCTTGGTTTCCAAATGAAATACAAAACTTGCTCTCATCTGAAAAGAGGACTTTGGAACACTGGGCAACAGTCCAGTTCTTCTTCTCCTTAGCCCAGGTAAGACGCCTCTGACGTTGTCTGTGGTTCAGGAGTGGCTTAACAAGAGGAATACGGCAACTGTAGCCAAATTCCTTGACATGTCTGTGTGTGGTGGCTCTTGATGCCTTGACCCCAGCCTCAGTCCATTCCTTGTGAAGTTCACCCAAATTCTTGAATCGATTTTGCTTGACAATCCTCATAAGGCTGCGGTTCTCTCGGTTGGTTGTGCATCTTTTTCTTCCACACTTTTTCCTTCCACTCAACTTTCTGTTAACATGCTTGGATACAGCACTCTGTGAACAGCCAGCTTCTTTGGCAATGAATGTTTGTGGCTTACCCTCCTTGTGAAGGGTGTCAATGATTGTCTTCTGGACAACTGTCAGATCAGCAGTCTTCCCCATGATTGTGTAGCCTAGTGAACCAAACTGAGAGACCATTTTGAAGGCTCAGGAAACCTTTGCAGGTGTTTTGAGTTGATTAGCTGATTGGCATGTCACCATATTCTAATTCTTTGAGATAGTGAATTGGTGGGTTTTTGTTAAATGTGAACCAAAATCATCACAATTAAAAGAACCAAAGACTTAAACTACTTCAGTCTGTGTGCATTGAATTTATTTAATACACGAGTTTCACAATTTGAGTTGAATTACTGAAATAAATGAACTTTTCCACGACATTCTAATTTATTGAGATGCAGCTGTAGATTTCTCTCAGCAGTGATTGAGTAGTTTAGTGGTGAAGAAGTTCAGCTGTGAGATCCTTTCACTGTGTGTTAAAAAGACACAGCACAACAAATACAGTCAGAAAGCAGACGTCTCAATATGCTTTTAATTAGACACAGAGAGAGAATCATCAACTTCTAACAGCTGTAATAATGCATTTAACCAAAATGAGGTGATAAACTGCATGTAATGAATATTTAACAACAGAACACACAAAACAAACCCTGATCTCTGTACACATTCTGTATTAATAGTGCCGGCAGCTGGACTGCGAGTGCAGCGGTGGTTTGCGTGTGTTATGAATGTGCTTGTGTACAGACGCTCATCTGTGACAGTTCCACTGTATAACTTATTAAATGTGCCGTTTTAGGTTGTGTTTGGACTTGTTTTAATCACAGTTCTGTAATGTAAGTAACGATGTGCTCTTTCCCACATTCGGTTTATGTTTCATGAAGTAATAAGTGAAAACGATAGTCCCAAAGTAACATACATACATGTTTTCGTCTTGTTTGGTTTACTGCCTCATGAAACAAACAGAATATGGGAAATGCCATTGTTACGTAAAGCAGATGACTAAAACCAGCCCCAAAACAACTTAAGCTGCAGAGCTGCCAATATATATCAGCCGCCGATATATCGTGCATCCCTAACTGCTATGTGGGAATATTGCTAATATAGTGCAAGTGTAACATTATATGAACTGTCTATTGAAGCGTTTTCCCCCTAATTTAACTTTTAATTTAACATTGAGAATATGGGCCAAAACTTTTCATTTATTTATTTTATGCACATTAGTTGAAAATGGAATGCTCTTTTTTAACAGACAGTAATATTTTTATTTTTTTTGCACAGTGCTGTATGGTTTATGTCAAGGGTCTTTGAGCATTTTCAGGCCAAGGACCCCTTGGTGAGCAGAGAGACGGAGCCGGGACCCCCATTACATATTGTATAAATTGAGTGTTGCGTTTTATGCCTATAAAAACGTGTATGGTAAGCTACCATATTATTGTATGTACATACTTCATGATATTTACATTGCAAAGCCATTGAAATAATCACTGAATGCTGCCATGCTAAAAAGATCAGCTAAAACCAGCATAAGCTGATTGGCTGGTTTTAGCTGGTCGCCCAGCCTGGTCATACAGTAGCTGGTCAGGCTGGTTTTAAAGGGGTTTTGCAAAACACTTTTTTAGCTGGTCAGCGTGGTCTTGGCTGGTCTTAGCTGGTCAGGCTGGTCTTGGCTGATCAGTTTGGTCTTGGCTGGTCTTAGCTGATCAGCATGGTCTTGGCTGGTCTTAGCTGGTCAGGCTGGTCTTGGCTGATCAGTTTGGTCTTGGCTGGTCTTAGCTGATCAGTGTGTTCTTGGCTGGTTTTAGCTGGTCAGGCTGATCTTAGCTGATCAGCATGGTCTTGGATGGTCTTAGCAGATCAGTGTGTTCTTGGCTGGTCTTAGCTGGTCAGGCTGATCTTAGCTGATCAGCGTGGTCTTGGCTGGTCTTAGCTGATCAGTGTGTTCTTGGCTGGTCTTAGCTGATCAGCATGGTCTTGGCTGGTCAGGCTGCTCTTATCTGATCAGTGTGTTCTTGGCTGGTCTTAGCTGGTCAGGCTGATCTTAGCTGATCAGCGTGGTCTTGGCTGGTCTTAGCTGGTCAGGCTGATCTTAGCTGATCAGCATGGTCTTGGCTGGTCTTAGCTGATCAGTGTTTTCTTGGATGGTCTTAGCTGGTCAGGCTGATCTTAGCTGATCAGCATGGTCTTAGCTGGTCTTAGCTGATCATTGTGTTCTTGGCTGGTCTTAGCTGGTCAGGCTGATCTTAGCTGATCAGCATGGTCTTAGCTGGTCTTAGCTGATCAGTGTGTTCTTGGCTGGTCTTAGCTTCTCAGGCTGATCTTAGCTGATCAGCATGGTCTTAGCTGATCATTGTGTTCTTGGCTGGTCTTAGCTTCTCAGGCTGATCTTAGCTGATCAGCATGGTCTTGGCTGGTCTTAGCTGATCATTGTGTTCTTGGCTGGTCTTAGCTGGTCAGGCTGATCTTAGCTGATCAGCGTGGTCTTTGCT
This sequence comes from Myxocyprinus asiaticus, assembly GCF_019703515.2. Taxonomy (NCBI): domain Eukaryota; kingdom Metazoa; phylum Chordata; class Actinopteri; order Cypriniformes; family Catostomidae; genus Myxocyprinus; species Myxocyprinus asiaticus. Next base: position 356,613 of record NC_059379.1, read on the forward strand.
GATCTTAGCTGATCATTGTGGTCTTAGCTGGTCTCCCAGCCTGACGAGCTAAAAAGTGTTAAAACCCCCACTGAAACCAGCTAACTGACCAGCTTAGGCTGGTTTTAGCTGGTCTTTTCAGCAGGGATGTACAGCAACATTTTTGACATGAAGTGACATTTTTAATTTCTGCTGTTAATCCCTGTGCCAAACCTCCAAAAACAAAGACAGACAGAGAGACAGACAAACAGAGAGACAGACAAACAGACAGACAGACAAACAGACAGACAGGGAGACAGACAGACAGACCCCGTCCATACAGAATAAAACAACTTTTATAAGGTTACTAAAATGGAGTCTTCATCTCATATGAGTGATCGATTTTATACATATATTTCAAAACTATTGTTGAATTCACAAGTGTTTTGACAAGTGTCTCACTGGAACACACATTTGTGCTTTTATAAAGAAAAGGAGGAACGAGTCGAAATTAATTATTGTGGTAATCAACATTATGACACAAACGCTGTCGATTGAGATTAATTTGTATTGAACCGGAATATTCCTTTAATGAGCAGTGTAGGTGTGTTTATGTTGCCATAACACCACTGACATCACACAATAATGAATCATTTTGAATGAACTAATTCAAAACTCATTTTTAAAATAGTTATCAAACGTTTTTTTTTAAACTGGAAAAGTATTTGACTATGCATGAACACTTTATTTCAGGAGAAACCTCATCGTGTCAGATCATGTGACCTCCGGGTCATCAAGGTTGTGTTTGAAAAGATCTGCTGACTGAAGAGAAACCAACAAACCAGCAGGTGATATTCAATCAGTCACAATAAGTCACAGATCAACACGGATTTATAAAACGCTGAAACAGCAGGAAAACAAACTCAACCTCATAATTATAAAAACAACAACAACAACAACAACAGATCTGTAGCACAACACTCAGTTAAACTCAACATGCAATCAAGAGACTCTTCTTAATGCATTTCAATTTTTCATTTGTGCACATTATTATAAATAAAAAAAGTTTGAATTGATCTTTCATGAAAATGTACCAACATGCTCCGCCTCTGAAACAATTTTCCTTTTCGTCTGACATCATCAATCCCTCTTATTTTTCAACCATTTGTCAAATAGAAAACACTTTACATCATCAAATGAAGACCTGCCCTACACGTTTATCTCATTAAATACATCACAGCAGTTAACTGTGCTGAATGACCATGTGTTTCCTGTCTGAACTGAGATCTTCATTTATTATTACTCTGACTGCTGAAGTAACAGGAAACTTTCCACTAACAATGTTATGTATTACACACACACACACACACACACACTCCATGAGTTCTTCAGCTGTATATGAGATATGATTGGCTGTACAGTAACTGCCCCCAAATACACCCACCATCTGTCCTGCCACAGGTTAAATACAGCACGTTTACTTAACTATATAAATGGCGACACACCACTGATTTACATTATCTTTATATAAAAACTAAAAAAGAATTTAAATAAAATTATGATGACTACTAAAAAATCCAAACCATAAAACTTGTTTGAATGTGTAGAATAATAATAATAATAAACATTATTTACTTAATGCATGAATAGTTTTTTGACAATTGTCAGATTAAATTATTTTCTGGACACACACACACACACACACAAACTCACTCACACACACACACAAACAGACAGACAGAGACATAAACTCACACACAAACACACACTCTCTCACACACACTCACTCACACACACACACACACACACACACACACACACACACTCTCACTCACTCACACACACACACACACACACACAAACAAACAGACAGACAAACAGACACACAGAGACACAAACTCACTCAGAGACAAACTCACACACAAACACACACTCTCTCACACACACTCACTCACACACACAAACAGACACACCGACTCACACACACACACAGACACACACTCACTCACACACACACACACACACACACTCACACACACACACACACACACACACACACACACACACACACACACACACACACACACACACACACAGAGACAGAGAGAGCCTCTTCATCATCATCATCATCATCATCATCATCATCCTCAATCGTACTGCTGTCAGCAGCTCTACTGAAGCACACATGAGCTCATTAACATATTAATTTGTCTTTATGTTATTTAATATTCATGACTTCTTTATTGTATGATTTATACAGAAACCAGAGTTTAATCGTATCACATCTGCCCCTATTTAACACATACACGCATCGTAACGCGTTTAACCTGCAGTAATGTGTGTTTCTATGAATGTTAATGCGGGTTTTTACCTGCTGAAGGTCTCTACGGGCTCGTGCGGGTCGATTCTGTTCCTCCAGCCTCAACTCACGCTGCCTGTACCCGGATTATTCAAATCGACGTAAACTGCGTTACTGCACGTCATGACGTCACTATCGGCAGCGCTACTCAATCTTTAATCAATTTCTGTAGAAATGCTTCATATTTAAAAACAGTTTAACAGCGCTGAATCGTTTATTGGTCGTGTACAATGATATAAATCAAGTCAGTCTGTGTGTGATTATAAAACTGAACAGATTCATGTTTCACTGTCAGTGTGATGCAACACTCACGCAATATTGCCGCAAGCAGCACGTCACGTCATGCGCACGCACAAATATTACATGAATATGGTAATCAATCAGATACATATCAACTGATAACTGAACGCTTGTCTGATTGACTGAAATAGGGTGGGCTGCTCTTCTCCTTCCATTTAACAAAATTAAAATAATAAAAAAATATCATTTAAAATTTAAAATGGCCAGAAATATATCAGGAAACTATATTGCGATTGCATTTCTTATACTGTTTTTTTTTAACGATTTTTTTAATAATAATAATAATAATAATAATAATAATAAAATATTTTTTACATATCTGGTTTAAACTACATATATTTAAAATGTTAAGAACATATTTAATTCGACCAAGCTATATCATATATTTACAACATACTTAATAGAGTCAAAAAATATTTCATATTAACAGTATATAGGCAATATGACCTCTTTTTTATTTTTTTTTAAATAGTCTAGTTATGTGTAAGATATTTCACTGATATTTTTCAGGTAAAGGGGACATTTTCCATGATTTATAAATAAATCTGAAAGCACCTTTAAATGGAAAAATCGTGCACGTCCTGTTTGAAGCGACAGAACTTCATCTCCCAGAAGCCCCTGCCGGTGCGCATGCGCAGAATGCCTGCTGTCAGTAGAATGGAGTGTGTGAAGAGTGTTCTAGGAGTGATTTTAGACATGTGTGGGGTTCTGTATGACAGCGGAGAGGATGGAGGACAATCAATACACGGATCTGTGCAAGCAAAGTATAGGTGAAGTGAAAGATCTCTTTAGTTTCAATTAAAACACAATTACTGCAGGCCACTTACTGTAAGTTGAACATTAGTTTGATTTCATAAACACTTTTATTAATATATGACTTTGGATTTAATTTAATCATGCACTGATTAAAGTTCTGCATAACAGACAGTGGCTATGTTCAGAAGAATAGCATACTACCAAACTACTTGTAGTCTTGTGTTTCATACTGTGTGCAATGCACATTTTCAGTATGCATGGAATACCTGGATGAGCTACTACATATGCAGTACACACTGAGCACACTGTGTAGAATATAATGGGGATGACTGAGTTTGGAGTGGAATGCCATACTACTCTTATCTGCACTATATAGATATAAAAGTAGTATTGTAGTATGCCAATTTGAACTCAGCCTATGTTTGGAACAGCATACTTCTCGTACTTTTTCTGCTGAATGCAGTATCTATACTGTGTAGCATACTACTGTTTGAACTGATGCAGTATGCAGATCTCAGGTATATGAATGTGTGTGTTTTCTTGTTTATCAGGTTGATGAATTCAGGTCTCTGCACTGAGGAGATAGTGCCAGAATGATTTGCATGCACACAGAAGGTTTTGTAAAGGTGTAAATCAAGTTGCATGCGTAAGAAACACATATTAGCAATAATGTAATGCTTTGCATAAGTGTAATTCACGTGTTGTGAATCTGTAATTGTGTATTAACACAAAGTAAATTTGTGTTGTATTCTTCTGATTTCCTTTTCTTCGTGCTTACACTTTTGTCAGTGTTTATGCACCTAAACACGCTAAAAACATTGCAAACCTGTAATCAGCGATATGTAAGCACAGAAAGTGTTTAAAGAACTGTAAAACAGGTTGACGTGTAGAATCAGGCTGTATGTGTAAAATAAACTGCAAACGTGGAAATGATTTGTGTTTGTGGCATAAATATTTTCCAGAAATAATCCGATATACACTGTTCCGTCTTCCCTTTGTTGCGCTCACACTTTTGCCACAAATTTCTCACTGAAAAGAGTTTTGCAAGCACGAGAGGAAAGGCGGGTGTACCTGCTTCTAGTAACCAATCAAATGAGGTTTTCCTTGAGCAGTTTACTCTGATCTGATTGGTTTAATAACGTGACAGACAGCTTCTTCTATATAAGGCTCAGCGTCGTTCCTCTGGGTATCTCTCCTCTCTTAAATATTAAACTGAAATATTAAATATTAAACTGAACTGGACAGACTGAACTGGACGTGGGAGTGTTTATGAAAGCTCTGGAGGTGAATACAGCAGGTCAAAGGTCATGCGTGCCAGATTTAGTCTTAGAGAATGTGGTTTGAATCACTTTGTTACATGTAAAGAGAGTGTGAATGAAGTGCAGTGGAGCAATATGTGAACACATGACAGGTTTATCATCTATCATTATCAAAACTATCACAGAATTACCGATTTTGAGATGATTAAAGAATCAGATGCATCTCATAAGTGTGTGTGTGTGTGTGTGTGTGTGTGTGTGTGTGTGTGTGAGTGTTCAGTACATGTGTGATATTGAAGCTGAGGTTGTCGGGAAAACCAGCACTTGGGTTCTTCCACAGTGTGTCGAACAACATCAACCTCCAACCGCAGGTGACACACACACACACACACACACACACACACACACACACATACACACACTCTCACACTCACACACACACACTCACTCACTCTCACACTCTCTCTCTCACACACACACTCTCACACACACACTCTCACACAAACACACACACACTCACTCACTCTCACACTCTCACACACACTCACACACTCACTCACTCACACACTCACTCACTCTCACACTCTCTCACACACACACACACACACACACTCTCACACACACACACACACACTCACTCATACACAATCTCACACACACACACACACACTCTCACACACACACACACACACACACACACACACACACTCAGACAGACACACACACTCACACACACACACACACACACTCTCACACACTCTCTCACACACACTCTCACACTCAGACAGACACACACACACACTCTCACACTCTCTCTCACACACACATACACACACTCACACACTCTCTCACACTCAGACAGACACACACTCACACACACACTCTCACACTCTCTCTCACACACACATACACACACTCACACACTCTCTCACACTCACACACACACACACACACACACACACACACACTCACTCACTCACGCACTCTCATACACTCTCACACACACAATTGAATGAGGTTTATTTGCACAACAAATAATTGTGCGTTTATATTGCCAGTGCATTTGTTGTTTAGCCTTGTACAATGAAAATATTGCAAATGAAAAACGATCAAATATACAGAGTAATAAATGATAAAATGGACATTATTATAAAATCAAAGCAAATAATGAACATTATTATTGTACGGTCACGTCTGTGTGTGTGTGTGTGTCAGGTCGTGATGTCGGTGGTGCTCAGTTTTGTGGGATTGCAAGTCAGAACTGGTAAATTCAGGTCAGTGTGTTTGTGTGAACTATACACCACCATCATGAGTCGAGCTGACCCTTGACCTCTGAGAACTCTCTGAATGTGACGGATCAAACTGTATTTTAAGAAGCACAACAGAAATGAAATAGAATGAAATGAGTTTGAGTGAGTCAGTGCTCTGTGTGAGCAGCAGATGGCGCTGCAGGTTTGTGTTTGTTCTTCTACAACTAAAGTGTGTGTTTGTTTTTGTTTTTTTTGTGGCCAGCAGGAAATGAACATCAGATCTTCTTAACCTCTCTAAGCCCCGCCCCTTCTTCTGACCTTATATCAGATGTCATGATTTATCAGAATTCTTGATATCAGGAATGTAATTCAGTGCAAATGTAATCACACAAATAAAAAATGAGCACTTGCACTAGTAGTAGCTCCATTCCTGATATGAACAAATAGGATTTTAACTAGTGAACATTTAAATGCTGATATCAACAATTAATGTCCTGCGGATTATTAAAAGACAGTTCAGCTTGCCATATCTTGCACTGATCTGAGAACAGTGATGTGACTGCAGGAAGTGTTTCGCACCATTAGCTTCTCTAAACCGCCGGCGCTCTGCTCTGATTGGCTGAAGGTAATGATGGGTGTCGCTATGAAAAACTCCCATGACCACAACAGAAAGACACACACGAGATCTCTGTGATCACACACACACACACTGAGTGATTTACAGGAATAGTTCATCCTGTCATCTTTGACTCACACAAAAGGAGAATGTCGGTCTCATTACAGTACATCCAGTGGAAGTGAATGGTGACTGAGGCCAAAGGCATACAGGTTTAGAACCACATCAGGGTGAGTAAATGATGACAGAATTGTGGATCATCAGTTTATGACTCACAACTCACTGTTTAATCGCACCGCCACAAATGAGGCAGAATTTCCTGTTGTGTTCCTCCCCGTCATGATAACACACACTCAATGTAAACACACACACACACACACACACATACACACGGCTGCAGTGTAACAGTAGATGCATTGTGCTGAATTTTGCATGGTCACATTGACTTGGTTACTCTATAATTCAACATCAGAAGAAAAGTGACTTTGACACACACCTAATAAAGGTGGACCGACTGTGTGTGTGGGGGGGGGGGATCTTGTGATCTGATTGGATGGAACAAGGCTTGTGAACATCCTGATTGGGTGATTTGCAGCTATATCTGGTTACTATCTTTCGAAGATTTGATGCCACTAACTTGTAAATCTATCAGTTTGTGATTGGTCATTGCTTCAGAACAGCATAAGTTTCTGCATCATTAGTCAGCGAGTCTCTGACGATGGTGTTTCATTCCTGCAGGCCAAGCAATGAGAATCACCTGAGTGTGAGAGCAGACGCATACGCAGATGACCTCACTGCCGCTGTGGACGCAATACTGACACACCTAGACACTAAATGCACTGATCAATAACTGATCTGAGTACAACTCCAGTGGTTTAATCCATGTCTTCAGAAGTGATATGATAGGTGTGGGTGAGAAACAGATCAATATTTAAGTCCTTTTTTTACTGTAAATCTCCACTTTCACTTTTACATTCTTCATGCATATCGCCCCCTACAGGGCAGGGAGGAGAATTTCAAGCAAAAAATGACTTAAATATTGATTTGTTCCTCGCCCACACCTATCATATCACTTCTGAAGACATGGATTAAACCACTGGAGTTTTATGGATTAATTTTATGCTGCTTTTATGTGCTTTTTGGAGCTTCAAAGTCCTGGTCATCATTCACTTGTATTGTATGGATCTACAGAGCTGAGATATTCTTCTAAAAATCTTCATTTGTGTTCAGCAGAAGAAAGAAAGTCAATCACATCTGGGATGATATGAGGGTGAGTAAATGATGAGAGAACTTTCATTTTTGGGTGAACTGTCTCTTTAATTGAAAGAACATTTTTTATTATTATGATATTTAGCTTTTTTTGCATAATGTCACAACAGTTAATGCTCTTAAAGAAGAAAAAAAAGAGCATAAATAAATTTAATACAACAAATAATACTATTTAAATAGTTTACAATAAAATTAATATTACAGTGCAAAAAATCTTAATGGTCCTTGTATCTTGTATACAAAATATAATTTATTTCCTTTGATATCATGAAGTCTGATTTGAAGGTGTTGTTGATTCAGATTGTTTTAGTTAAACTGATCTTCATTCAGGACAATAGCTGGAAATCTCTCATATCCTTGAGAAGATCTCAGCGTGCAGGAATTCTTTATAAACGGCCGTATGAGGTTGATATTTGCTGTCAGACATGAAACACTGCAGAACAAACATCATGAAGATCTTTTGTCAAACTGGAGCAGAAGTCAAACACAAACGGCCTTTTGTTTTTCACACAGCAGCGTGTTCAGATGGGATCCGTGTGTGTTCAGGAAGGAAAGCGTCTGCTGTGCTGCTTTTAACACTTATTTCACAACACACACTCGTGTTCTAAAGAAACAGTTTTG